>NW_006204113.1:2161672-2162597 GCF_000334495.1 Tupaia belangeri chinensis
GTTGAAAAACGATTGCTGAGGAGTTGGGTCATGTCTGAGCTCTGCCATAAGAAAGGGAATTTTGCTTTTTAGATCATGTAAGTGTTTTAAATTCCTCAATTGAGAAATGAGAGACATGCAGATAATGAGACAATGAGACACACAGAGGGTTTCCCAATCTCTGCAGCAACCCTCCCAAGCCCAGGTAATATCAGGTGCTCACCTGATCTCTTAACTGATTGTCAGGTTTGTGTGCCAGGAAAATGTCACCAACCCTAATAAGGGATTCAGCTATATTAGCTTCTTTTTTTTTTTTTTTTTTTTGCTATAGGGTTCATGTGCTTGCTGGAGAGAGAGGGAGTCAAAGGAAAGTGAGAAATCACCCACCAGGGGGATGGCCATGCTGCAGTTCCTTCTCCATTCTCCTCTTGGGATTCTGGGCATGCACACACATGTACCTGGCATGATTTTAAGTCAACAAGTCTGTGACCTGAACTGTGGTGGGCCATATGGGAATCCAGTGCCTTAAACACCATGCCACCTGCTGGCCCCATTCACTCCATTTTAAACCATTATCCTTCTAGTCAGTAAACCTTCATCTGTTCATTCATGCAACAGCCTTTCCTTGAGGGCCTGCTCCCTGTGGGGGACACAGAAGTGAAAGTCACTGTACACTTCTTGCCTTGGGTTGCTTATAGTTTAGAAGAGGAGATAAGCCTGAAAGTAAGTAACTTAATCGTTCAGTGTGATATGTCTGTTGAGTTTATAAGCCATGCAGAAGAGGTGAGTTCTTGCAAAAGCATACAAGACGGTCTCTCTCTGGATGGTGAGAATGACCACTCTGATGACCTTGTACCCAGAGGACCCAGAGTTGAGATACCTGTAATAAAGTGACCTTGCTGTTGGCCTTTTCCTTGAGTAAGCCACCATTATACCTGCATTCCTG
>NW_006204113.1:2162683-2266546 GCF_000334495.1 Tupaia belangeri chinensis
AATCATTCTCCAGAGGAAATAGCCACACCACAATCCCTACTCCGGTCTCCAGTCTCCTCTTGAGATTTTGGACATATTATTTTAGTACCCACCTCTTTTTCTTTTTTCAAGAATTATTTTATTTATGGGACCAGTAGGTGGTGCGGTGGTTAAGGTGCTGGACATTCCCACATGGCCGACTATGGTTCAAGTCCCGGACCTGGTGGCTTGCTTTCTCACTTTCTCTCTCTCTGAGTGTCTCTCTCTTGTCAAAATAAAATAAATAAGTGAATACATAAAAAATTAAAAATAAATAATTCTTTAAGAAATAATTATTTTGGGACCAGCAGTTAGTGTAATGGCTATGTTGCTGGACTCCCATGTAGTCGACCGCGGTTTGCGTCCCAGACCTGGTGGCTTAAAACTCACGCCGGGCGCGTGTGCGTGTGTGCCCAAGATCCCAAGAGGAGAATGGAGGAGAAGGGATTGCGGCGTGGCCATCCCCCCGGGGGGTGATTTCTCTCTTTCTGTCTCTCTGTGTCTCTGTCTGTCTGGCGAGCGCATGTGCCCTATGGCAAAAAAACCTCTCCAAAAAAAAAATTATTTAATTTAACCTTATTTATTTATTTATTTGTTTAAATTTGACCAGAGAAAGATAGAATAAGAAAGACAGAGAAAGAGAAAAAGCAAGCCGCCAGGTCCGGGACTCAAACTGTAGTTGGCCATGTGGAAGTCCAGCACCCTTAACCACCACACCACTTGCTGGCCTTTCTTTTTCTTCTTTAAAATTTTGCTATAGGGCATATGCATTCACTGGAGAGAGACATGGTTTTGGCTGGTGAGAAAACACCCTTGGGGAGATGGCCACATCACATTCCCTTCTCCTCCATTCTCCTCTCGGGCTTATGGGCACACGTGCACACAGCATTCTAAACTGCCAGGTCTGGGACTCGAACTGAGCAGTTAACTGTGTGGGATCCAGCTGCCCCAACCGCTGGCTGGCACAGTACCCATCTCCTGATAAAACCTTCTCTGGCTACTCCATTCCTCAACAGCATCCCTTCTTTGAGTTGTTCTTGCACTACTATCCCTATGCCCCACCCCATACTTATAGAGAGCCTGCATTTGTTTCTGTGTGTGCTCATCTTTTCTCCCACATTGGGCAACTAAATAAATAAATCCTCTGGGATAAGACTGGTGTGTTCAGTAGTGTCTCTTTGGGATCCCTCGGTATGTCTTGAATGGCTGAATGTGACTGAATATCAGGCCACAAATGAGAGGGAAGTGGTCATTATAATTCATGTCAAAGAATCATCTCTGTGTGTGTTAAAGCCATTTTTGGAACAGCTCAGACCTGGCTGAATGGCTGGCTCTACTGCTTACCACGTCTGCATCCTTGAATGAGTTACCTGACTTCATTGAAGTCAGCCTTCTTCTTTTTTTTTTTTTTTAAAGAGAGGTTTTTGCTATATGGCGTGTGTACTCTGGAAGTGAGAAATCACCCCCCAGGGAGATGACCCAACGCAGTCCCTTCTCTATTCTCCTCTCAGGATTTTGGGCACATGCGTACATGTGCCCTGTATGGGTTTTAAGCTGCCAGGTCCAGGACACAAACCGTGTTTGACTACATGGGAGTCCAGTGATGTAATCATTATGCCATCCACAGGTCCCGAAGCTTTTTCATCTGTAAAATATGAGATATCAGTGGGCCAGGAAGTGGCGTGGAGGTTAAGGTGCTGGATCCCACATGGCTGGCTGTGCAGTTCAAGTCCCAGACCTGGCAGTATGAGAATCATGCTAGGTGTGTATGTGTGAGTGATCTCCCTAGGAAGGAGAATGAAGAAGGGATTGCTGAGTGGCCATCCCTCTGAGGGGTGATTTCTCATGTTCTCTCTGGTGAGCACATACACCCCATAGCAAAAACTGAAAGAAAAAAAAAAAAAAGAGATCAGCATTTGTTAGATTCTTTCACCTCTGAGATGCCATTTAATGTTTAGGAAGTCATTAGGTACTGCAGGTGAGGGCTGTTTGTCCGGCCGTCTTCCCTGAATGACTCGGTAGTAGGAAAGCAACCGCGGGTTTGCATGGCTGCCCTGAGGAGCCACAGCCCTGTGACTTGTAGAACTCCCCGTCCTGCTCAGAAGCCAGGGCTCGTGTGTGTTTTCTTGCCCCGGCAGGCCCGCTACAGGTCTGCCTTTGTCCGAGCCTAGGACTCAGACGAGCGAGTGTTCTGGGCTCCGGCAGCAGGCAATCCTTGGCATTTCTACTTGGCACACGCTGCCTGTCTTCTTTCTGGGTTTGGAACTTGTCCCATGGCATTCCCCAAAATAATTACTTCAGGATCCTTTTACCGATACCCAGCCTCACACTCAGGACATATTTCAGTTTAACTCTGACTCATGTGCCACTTGGGTTGATTTGGGGTGGGAGTTAGTCTTCACTGCCCTCTTTTTTTCTTTTTTTCAGATTCCGAACTCCAAGACATTTTAATGGGTCCGTACCCAAATCTGAGAGAGATAAGGAAGGTCTCTTATCTTAGATGTTCTGTGTCTTGTCTAGCAGCCTCTAGAAATAAAATGGCCTTAGGTCTGGAGATTATCCGCCACCTTTGAAGCCTGGCAGTTGCTGTCCTGTATTAACAAAACTTTCTCTCTTCACATTCCTTGATTGCGAAATAAGACATCCTCCCACCCCCTGTGCCCTCAACAGCTCACCCCTCGTGCAGGGATCTGTTGTGTGTTGAGAACAGATGAGAACATGGAGGCCTTTCCAGCCATTTACCTCACAGAACTCTGCTCAAAATGCGGTCAGAATGAGAGCCGTGGGACCCAAGGGCCCTGACTCCATACCCCAGAACATCACTGTCAGGTCCAGATAAGTGGCGATTTCGGAACCCCGACCAGGGGCCTGCATGTCAGCTCGATGTTCGCTTGGCTCTCGGTTCTGTTTTGCTGTGTTGTCCCCCCTGTTGATAACTTCTGGTATTGTAATATCGGATTCCTGTGTTATTGTAAAGGAAGGAGCCTTTGGAAACAGAGACTTAATTGCAATCCCTGCTGCCTGCTGTCAGCTCCGTGACCTCAGACAAGTAACTTAAACTTACGCGTTGGTTTCTGCACCTGAAAGGTAGGGTAAAAATATCGGGGCGGCTGGTGGCGTGGTCATTAAGGAGACTGAATCTCACATGGCCAACTGTCCCAAACCTAGTGGCTTGAAAATCACCACAGGGGTATGTGTGTGTGTGTGTGTGTGTGTGTGTGTATGTGTGTATGCATGCCCAACATCCCAAGAGGGGACTGGAGAAGGGATTTCGGCATGGCCATCTCCCTGGGGGATGACGTCTCTTTTCCCCTTTTAATTTTCTTTCTCTCGGCCTCTCTATGGGAAGCACATCCACCCTAGAGCAATTTAACCCTCACTGGGCACTTGCCAGAGGAAGACAGTGAGAAGGAAAGTGAGAAATAATCACCCCCAAGGAGGGGATAGCCACACTGCAATCCCCCTTCTCCATTCTCTCAGGATTTTGGGCAGGCGCACACATGTCCCTTGCATAATTTTCTTTTCTATTTATTTATTTATTTATCTTAATTTGACCAGAAAGAGAGAAAGTGAGAAAGCAGGCCACCAGGTCCGGGACTCAAACTGCAGTTGGCCATGTGGAGTCCAGCGCCCTTAACCACCATGCCACCTGCCATCCCCATCCCTTGCATAATTTTTTTTTTTTTTTTTTGGAGAGGTTTTTGCTATAGGGCGCGTGCGCTTGTCAGACAGACAGAGACAGAGAGACAGAAAGCGAGAAATCATCCCCCAGGGGAGATGGCCACGTCGCAATCCCTTCTCCTCCATTCTCCTCTCAGGATCTTGGGCACGCACGCACACGCGCCCGGCGTGAGTTTTAAGCCACCGGGTCCAGGATGCGAACCACAGTCGACTACGTGGGAGTCCAGTGACATAGCCATTACGCTAATTGCTGGTCCCTCTTGCATAATTTTCAACCCACTGGATCTGGGATTTTAACCGCTATCGCCTATGTGAGAGTCCAGTGTCTTAACCACCATGCTACCTGCTGGCCCCCTTACAGCAAATTTTTTAAAATAACAATAGATAAATAAATTTTAAAAACCTTCTTCATGGAGTTGCGGTATTAAGTGAGATGCTGGTTCCTGGAGTTCCGAGCATAACCTGGGTCGTGGTCAGAGAGTGGAACAAGTAACCGTCTCTCCCTGCCCCCACCCCAGAATGAAAAGATTATAAACAAATAGACTGCCTAGAAGAAAATGCTGCCCAGAGATACTTAAATTGATGATAGTAAAAGAACGAATCGCACTAGCTATGAACATGTATGTTTCAGTATGTCTTCTAAAGTAGGACGTTAACAAGAGTCCAATGGTAGTACCTTCAGCAGTGCAGCTCTTGAGTCTTCTCTGAACTGGGAAAAGGGGGCTTGGTCACTGCTTGGGCCATAAACAGTTTAAAAAAAATTTTTTTTTTTAAAGAGAAATTTTTGCTATAGGTATGTGTACTCGCCGAAGAGACAGAGAGAAACAGAGATACTCTCTCAGAGGCAAGCGAGAATCACTCCCCAGGGAGATGGCCATGCCGCAGTCCCTTCTTTATTCTCCTCTCAGGATTTTGGGCACTCACACACACGCACCTGGCGTGAGTTTTAAGCTGTCAGGTCCGAACTCGAACCACGGTTGACTACATGGGAGTCCAGCGACATAACCGTTGTCCAATCTGGTACTCCCAAAGGGCCATATAAACAGCTTTAACCTGCAACATTTTGACAACATAATCCCGTTTAACTCTAGTATGATTTCTCTCTCTTTTTCCCCCCCTAAATTGGAGAATTCGGCACTGAAATGAATTTCTCATTAGCAGGCATGTGGCTGAAATTATTTGAAGAGATAGGCAGCCTTTGGCCTGTCAGGTATGAGCCTAGGGCATTTATATAAAAGGACCCCCTTGGGGTGGGCCTGCCAGCACCAGAGGTAAGCCTGTGCGTGGTGAGCTGCATCTCACATGGCTGACAGTGGTTTGAATCCTGGCCCTGTGGCTTAACGTAGTGTGCGCACGCTCCCCCTTCCTCTCCCCAACCCACAGAAAGAGAGCCTTTATTTTTCAGGCTAGCAGAACTTGCTAGTGATCAGTTTGCTTTTTAAGTCCCAAAGCTGACCACTTTGTCTCTATGCTGCGATAATATTTGTGAGTTATGGCAGAAGTGAACTCACCTCCCTGGGAATGCCTCAGTGTGTCAGTTCAGCCTGTTTTTCTCCTCATGCCCCATATCTCAGTGCTCAATAAAGGTTATTTGTATGTATTTATTTTTTGTTATAGGGCATGTTTGCCAGACAGAGAGAGAGAGAGAGAGAAATCACCCCCCAGAGGGGCTGGCCACACTGCAGTCCCTCTCCTCCATTCTCCTCTCAGGATTTAGGACACACACGCCTGGTGTGTTTCACGTCACCGGGTCTGGGACTCGAACCACATAGTTGGCCATGTGATATCTAGCCACATTGCCGCCAGTTGGCCCTCAGTAAAGGTTACTTAGCAAAGGGCTGTGGACATGGAGAAGTTGAATTGTACAGTGGAAGCCATGGTGGGCAATCACCTTTTCGGAGTATTTGATACTGTGCTAGGTGTAATGCTTTGGGTCAAATGCTGCTTCCCACACACGAATTCATAATCTTGTGAGAAGATAAAAACAGATGAATGAATGGTATTAGAAATACTGCCTTGAGTAACATCCATGAAAGGATGATTCAGTAGGAGAAGTCAGGAAGAGTCTGATGCAATTTTGATCATTTAGATTAAATTTTCACAAGTTTCTTTGTGTGTGTGTGTGTGTGTGTGTGTGTGTATTTCTAGTAATTTTGTTGCAATTCCACTTCTGAGATCATCACTGATGAATATTATTTAGGAACATGAAATGTTCCATAGCCATCAGAGCAAGGTTTCTGAGTGTTTTGCCTAGCTGTGTCTGCAGCACCCAGAACAGTGCCCGGCACACTGCAGGCGTTCGGTAGGCGTGGGATGAATAAACGGGCACGCTTACACCATGCTGCTCTTTCCAGAGAACTGCCGGTGCCCGTCCGTCTTGTTAGGTCAGCGCAGACCAGAGTTGCCCGTGAGGGCCTGAGGATGTGCTCCCCCAGCGTGATCGCCAGAGTTAACGACCCCGCTAGGGTTCTGTGGTTCTCAGTGGTTGCCAGGGAACTGGTGGAATGACAGGGGAAGGTTGAAAGCAGCCTCATCGCTCTTCCCAGCCTGGCTGCGTCGTGTTCAGCCTCATCTGTCTGGCCCGGTGGCCTATTTGTGAGCGCCATAGCAAGGCATGGGATAGACTTTTCCGGCCGCGTCTTGAGAATCCGTATTTGCTGAAGAACGAATGGCTCCCCAGTGCCCAGACACCTGCAGCAGCAGGAGTCACGTCCTCCACCGCAGCCTTCTCTTCACCGAAGCAGTGAGGCTCCGGCCCATTCTTTTCCTGCGCTTCGAGGAAATGGCTCAGCTGGCCCGGCATATTCATTTCCCTGTCAGGAAAGTTAATGTGACCTTGACCGTCAGTGGGGACCTGCAGAAAGCACATTGTGTGTCTGGCTGGATTCTAATGATCGAAAAGTACTTCTGGCACCTCGCGGTGCTGTAAGTGTGTTACTGCTGATTTATCACCCTAGGCGGGGGGTCATAGATACTAATTTGCAAGAATCATTTCTGACTTACGTGGGTCATGCCCAGCATGGTGCCCCTGCCATGGAGGCTTTTGATAAATAGCACTGAAGGAAAAGTCATTGCAGAAAATAAAAAGAAAGATGAGATATACTTGCTTTGAGTCATGGAAAAATAATTTATGGCCTCCAGAGGTATCAGAACATAACTTTGGATGTATAAGGTTCCTCTGAAGAGCGCTCTCCTCAAGTCGTTTCTGTAAATCCAGATCTAAACATGGATCTTTTGTTCTTTGCTAGAGTTGTCTTTGGTAGTGAGTCGTTTCTGTAAATCCAGATCTAAACGTGGACCTTTTGTTCTTTGCTAGAGTTGTCTTTGGTAGAGGATCGGGCCCACAGCGAGACCTGCTGTGGAAGGGAGGGGAGCCAGAGGAGAGATGGTTTACACCATTGGCAAGTCAGATCAGGACGCCAACCCCAGGGCCTTTGCTTCTTGTGCAAAGCTTGCAGTGAGAGCAGCTTTTCCTCTATAAACGGAAACCTAGAGGAGAAAACAGGGTCAGCCTAAGGTGGTGAACGTTTCCGAAGGAAGAGTTGGGTTTAAATATAAATGATCTGCTTCTCTGGCACGTCGGAGGCCGCGGCGGGACTTGTTGTACCTTTTGTAAGACAAGTGAGGAAAGCTGTTGGCACCTGTGTACGTGCTGTTTATGAAACATAAACTGTCCTGCAGAAGCCAGGACTTGCGAGGTCAGCGTCCAAGGTAGCATGTCCTACCTTAGCTGGGAGGAAAGGTGCCTCTCCAGCCCTCTGCAGATCCCCTCGCTCCCTGGGGCAAAGTTAGCACAGCCAGGCTTCGTGCGTGCGCTGTTGCTTCCTGAGCACCAGCTCTGCTGGGTCAGGGTGGGAAGCGTTCTGTGACCTGCCAGTCACGGGGCTTGGTTGGCTTTCCCAAGGGGAGAAACAATACCTGGGAGTTAGAGAGGCCGTCCTTACTCAAAGAAACATAGCTCTTTTCAGTTCAGAGACTTGATTTATGTCCATGGGAGCCTGCTCAGAGCCCCGGGCAGGGGCGGGGGGGGGGGGCCCGGGGGGGGGGGGGGCACTGGTGGGAGAGGAGAGCAGTCGCCTTGGTCCTCCGTGGCGGGCTCCAGCTCTCCGTGGGACCAGTCCGGGCATCGTGGGTTTGCAGCACATCCTCCTCGGTATTCCACGGCAGCTGTCTGAAGTTTTTTTTTCTGCTGTGCCTGAACTGATGTCATTTCCCCCTTGGCAGACAGCTTCAGCTTTGCTGCGTCTGAGATATGTCACGAGAAGGTGGGGGTGGGTCGGAGCCAGGCGGGGGGAGTAGAAGGAGGGTAGGAGGGAGCCAGCCTGCTTGGTCCCAGGACTCTGTTTACTTTCTCTTCTTTGCTAAGGAAGGCCGGTCACCCTCACCCGGACTGCTGAGCAGCCAGGCCCACCAGGGGTCATGCTCATTCCAAGACCTTAACTTTTCAGAGCCCTTTGTTCCAAACGTTAGTGGACGATGCTCTTGCAGGATGCCTTTCCTTTGGGGTCTTAGACAGGTAACTGCATTGGTTCTGCCGGGAGGGGCTCGGGAAGGGGAGAGGGTGGGAGCGTGGTTACTGTACGCCTGCTTTGGGGATATTTTACAGAACGTCTCTCAGTTCTAGCAGGCCAGCTTCCACACAGAAATTTCCAGACTTCCCTTCTGTGTGCCTTACTTTCAGCACCACTGTATTAACCCCCACATTCCCGGTGAGGCTGTCCCGTTCTGGTTTTCCATTAGATGCCTTAGAACCGGGTTCCAAAGCTTTGTGGAGGAAGCAGTTGAGGGGTGAGGCTGGGGAGGAGAGGTTGAGTGGGATTCTTGCTCAAACCCCTTTTATCCCTTCTCCATTTTGATTCGGCTTGTTAGCGCAGGTTTCTTCACAGTCCTCTGGTTCTGAAGGGGCTCTCAATGAGAGGCGGGGGTGGGGGTTCTGCTCTTTTAAAGGGAAGAGCTCCCAAAGGCTTTCTTCTTTCAAGCATGTGGCGCTGTGGCCGAGGGAAGTCCTGGACACCACAGGGGGACGTGGGGTGGAAGTGATCCCATTTTGGCCTCACTGCCTGATTGCTCAAGGCAGATAGACCCCTGTGGCAGAGACTGGATTGCTTTGTGAGCCTCCCTTTGAAGTAGGGGCACTAGATTATAGCCAGTAACCTAGTGTGGAATGAGAAAACAGTAGCAAGCGACCAGCTGCTGTCTGCTGAGAACACAGCTGTTGCCAACTGTTTGTTCCAGGGCTTCTGAGAGTTGGACACCCCACCCCCTCTCTGGTCTGAGAGGCGTGTCTGTATCAGAATGCGCAACTGTAACCCCAGCGGCCTGGCTGTAAGGGGGGTTGGGGAGCGACCCCCACTCCCAGCCTGTTCCTGGGTTAGGAAAGGCCACAGATGAGCTCTAACCCGGAGCCTTGGAGTAGGGCAGCAGGGACTGCTGGTTTAACTCCGAGAAAGTGCTTGGTGAGCAATTCTTCCTTGAGTTGCCCTAAAATTCTTTTAAAAGTAAGCTTCCCTGGAAAGCCCCAAACATTTCATTACCGCTCTTGTTAATCTTCAAAGTATTCCTTTGATGCAGCTGATAGGCAGTGGGTTGGCCCCATTTTGATCACCCTCTCCTCTCCTCCCACCCTCCCCCCAAAGGCTGTCCTGACAGCCTGTGGGCAGAGCAAGCCCTGGAGTGGATTTGGAGCAGTGTTGGAAATAGGATGGCTGAAGCACCCGTGCTGTGTCAGCAGGCAGGGAGGGGGACTGCCTGACGAGGGAAAAGAGCAGAGCTGGGACGCCAGACGGCCCTCTGCGTCTATCCTGGCTCCCCGTGGGGCTTAGGCAGGCTGCTCGATTGCACGTACCTCATCTTCAAAATGCAGATAATAATATCTACTTGAAGAGGATTTCACACACATTAAAAAACAGTATGTAAAATGTAGCACCTTGGCCTGCACAGAGCAGGCATTTAGTAAGCACTTAACTACTATCTTTTTTTTAAAAAAGGAATTATTTTATTTAACTTTGTTTATTTTTAAATTTGACCAGAGAGGGACAGAGCAAGGGGGTGGGGGAGGTGAGAAAGCAAGGACTGGATCCATGTGGGAGTCCAGTGCCCTTCCCACATGCCACCTGCCGTCTGTCCCCCCTTAACTACTGTTCTCACCCCTCATTCTTAGTGAATGTGAGAGTGCAGGGGTGCAGGAAACTGGAGACGAGGGTATTCGATGCTTTCACAAGGGTGGCGGGTGTGGCTGCAGTGAGTTGTTGGAGAGATCATTTAGAGAGAGTCACCCTGTGTGCTGACATCCAGGTGGGGGGCCTTCTCTCACTGTCCCGGGAGATTACCAGTCTTACATACTGAGGGGGCAAGAAGACCAGGGCCTATGTCCAGTAAGTGAGAGAACGTCCTGGTGGGTGGCGTCGAATCAAGCCTCTCAGGGAGAATAGAGAGAGGTGCAGAAAGGTCAGTGCGGGAGCATCTTAGCCAGGTGAATCCTTAATCTTGGTCTGAACAAATTCCTGGTAGAAGGCTAGAGGACTGTTGAAGGCCTTTCCACCCTAGGCATCTGTGTGACTCAAATCTTACCTGTGCGGACCTGGAGTGCCTGATTTCTTTATTTAAAATCATATTTTATTTGATTGCCAGAGGGCTGGTGTGCTTGCCAGAAAGAGAGAGAGAAGAGAGCAAGAGAGAGCGAGCGAGAGCGCCCTAATGGGGTAGGGTCACATTGCAGTCCCTTCTTTATTTCTCTATTCTGTCAGGATTTGGGGCATGCACACACGTGGACCTGGTGTGTTTTTCAAGCTGCTAGGCCTGGAACTATGGCCAAACTGTGGTTGGCTATGTGGGATCCGGCTCCCTTAACACTGTGCCATGGGACTGACTCTATTATTTATTTGTTTATTTATTTATTTATACATTTTTTTTTAAGAGAGGGAGAGAGAGAGGCAGAGATAGGTATTTTGACAGGGTCTCACTGTGTCCCAGCATTCCGACTAGCTAGGACTACAGCAGCATGCAGCCACGCCCAGGATGTTTGGGTTTATCTGTGGACCAAACCCAGGCCTCCCACGTGGCTCCAGTCTCACACGTGGGGCCCTACCACTTTCTTTTTTATTTAGAGAGAGATTTCTGCTGTAGGGTACGTGCACTCACTAGAGACACAGAGAGAGAGAAAGTGAGAAATCACCCCCCCCCAGGGGGGATGACCGTGCTGCAATTCCTTTTGCTTTTGGGATTTTGTGCACACATGTACACACCCCTGGTGTGTTTCAAGCCTCTGGGTCTGGGACTACCACTGCGCCACCTGCTGGCTCCCAGGTCTTACTACTTTCACCACCATGACTGGGCCTTAACTTTAAAGTAGTTTCAGTTATATCATTTGTATTCTCTAGATTATCTGCATCTCACAGTATAACTGTGTCCTATATTGGAGCCATGTAAAACCCAGGCTTCTGAAGATTACTTGGTTATCATTCTGTTTTATTAAAAAAAAAAAGACATGAAAATGATATCTTGTTAGTCTTTATTGTACACAGTGTATGCATCTTTATATTTTTTCCCTGTAGTTCATGTAGCAACCCCATGTCTTTGTTTTGTTTGTTTGTTTGAGAAGTTTTCGCCATAGGGTGCGTGCGCTCACCAGAAAGGCAGAGAGAGACAGAGAGACAGAAAGCGAGAAATCACCCCCCAGGGGGGATGGCCACGCCACAATCCCTTCTCCTCTATTCTCCCTTCTCAGGATCTTGGGCACGCATGCACATGTGCCGTGCGTGAATTTAAGCTGCCAGGTCCGGAACTCGAACCACAGTCGACTACGTTGGAGTCCAGCGACATAGCCATTACGCTAGCTGCTGGTCCCAGCAACCCCATGTCTTACGTGTAGTAGTGTGGCTCTGTTTTTACAGAGGTGCAGATTGGAGTTAATCCAGTTGCCCATAGTAGGTAGCCCTGTTCACTAGCAAAGTGGTCATTGAAGTTATTGTTTTTCCTTAACCCAGGTATTTCTCAAATCCTGGTTTTTCCTCACCACCTAGGCTGTATTGCCCAGTGTCTTATCTCTCAAGACAAGAGCGTGGAGTGGGATTAGTGGCTGTTCTGGCCGGGCGTATTTATGTGCAGCCTGCCCGGTAGGGAGAGGGTACCATGCGCCCATCTGCATCTCAGCTCCCCACGCTTGCTGTATCTGCTGAGTGGTGCGGCCACGTGGAGATTTGGACCACTTAATGAATGTGTCTTGGCACATAGGATGCAAAGATGCACAGTCCTTACTTCTAAGGAACTTATACTTTAATGCAGTAGTTCTCAAACATCATAAAAGTCACCTCGAAGTGGGGCTTATTAAAATATAGATTCTAGGGGCCGGCAGGTGGCGTGGTGGTTGGGGATGCTGGACTCCCACATGGCCTACCGTGGTTTGAGGCCAGACTTGGGAGCTTGCCTTTTCACTTTTCCACTCTCTCTCTCTCACTCTGTTCCTCTCGCGTCAAATTTTTAAAAAAGGTAAATAAATACATGAAGTTGAATAAGGTGATTCTTTTATGTGTGTGCACGTGTGTGTAGATTCTATAAATCTGCAGCCAGAGTCCAGGAATATGCATTAGTTTTAAGCTCCCCAGGCGTTTCTGACCCAGTTTGTTTCTGGGCCCACTTACGAGACCGGGCTGCAGGGTTCAGTGGCATGGAAATTATGACAAGACAGTGTGCTGGAACTATTGCAGAGGAATGCCTGGGCACTGGGCTAGCCAAGGGCAGGGGAGGGGCGGACATGGCACGCTTTCTGGAGAAGGTGATATCTGATCTGAGTCTTGAAGGATGAGTAGGAGTTTACCAGACATATGAGCTGGGGAAAGATCATTCCAGGTAGATCAGGTTGGGAGTGGTGTTTTTGAGAAGGATAACTGTCGTTCATCTGTGAGTCTTAATATTCGGTTTGCGTGAGGCAAGACGAGGACCTTGGCTCACCAGGTACTGCTGCCCTGTGTGGACACAGAGGAGGAGGAAGGCATGGGAGCCCTTCAGTCTAAGAGTGGGTGTGGCGTGATTGCAATGTCTGCAAAGGGCAGATACGCCATCGGCTGTATTAGTTCTTTCATGCAAGGAACAGTAACTTATATCTTGCATCTCAGAATGTTGCAATTCTCTGTGGGAAGGGCCCACTGTCCCCCAAGTTTCTACGCCGATAAATGGGATGATCCCCGATACTGTGGTTGGGGATGCTGGACTCCCACATGGCCTACCGTGGTTTGAGGCCAGACTTGGGAGCTTGCCTTTTCACTTTTCCACTCTCTCTCTCTCACTCTGTTCCTCTCGCGTCAAATTTTTAAAAAAGGTAAATAAATACATGAAGTTGAATAAGGTGATTCTTTTATGTGTGTGCACGTGTGTGTAGATTCTATAAATCTGCAGCCAGAGTCCAGGAATATGCATTAGTTTTAAGCTCCCCAGGCGTTTCTGACCCAGTTTGTTTCTGGGCCCACTTACGAGACCGGGCTGCAGGGTTCAGTGGCATGGAAATTATGACAAGACAGTGTGCTGGAACTATTGCAGAGGAATGCCTGGGCACTGGGCTAGCCAAGGGCAGGGGAGGGGCGGACATGGCACGCTTTCTGGAGAAGGTGATATCTGATCTGAGTCTTGAAGGATGAGTAGGAGTTTACCAGACATATGAGCTGGGGAAAGATCATTCCAGGTAGATCAGGTTGGGAGTGGTGTTTTTGAGAAGGATAACTGTCGTTCATCTGTGAGTCTTAATATTCGGTTTGCGTGAGGCAAGACGAGGACCTTGGCTCACCAGGTACTGCTGCCCTGTGTGGACACAGAGGAGGAGGAAGGCATGGGAGCCCTTCAGTCTAAGAGTGGGTGTGGCGTGATTGCAATGTCTGCAAAGGGCAGATACGCCATCGGCTGTATTAGTTCTTTCATGCAAGGAACAGTAACTTATATCTTGCATCTCAGAATGTTGCAATTCTCTGTGGGAAGGGCCCACTGTCCCCCAAGTTTCTACGCCGATAAATGGGATGATCCCCGATACTGGAAATGAGAAGTCCTCAACAAAACCGGAGTGAGTCTGGGACCCTCTTCGGGTTCCCCGGCTGGCTCCTGGCCCAAGGGGCTGTTTGTGTCTTGAAAGGAGGAGCTGGTACCTGGCCTGATGCCGAGTGTGCATGGCATCCCGAAGGCTGAGCAGCAGCTACTCTGGACTCAGGACGTGGTCCAGGAGAGCACTGTGAGGCCCTGTGATGCCACCTGTAGCTGCAGAGTGGGAGCTGTGATGGGGAACAGAGAAGAGGGAATTTGCCAACTTCCAGCTTAACCCTGAAGCTGCCGACTATGAGCCAATACTGACTCGGGGTGTTTATTATTTCACCAGAGCAGCCACCCATGTGGGAGGAGGTCTCACCTCCTTTTTACTGTAAGGAAACTGAAACTCAAGCAGCAGGGATCTGTTCCAGCTTACGCAGCTGGTGAGTGGCCTGGCTGGGACTAGAGTCGTCCTGCCCCGGCAGGTGACAGTCCCACTTGCACGTCCGCTGCAGCCCCTGGTCCCTGCCGCTCTCCACCCTGTAGAACACTCCTTCGGTGCTTATTAGCCTGTCACCATTGTCTCGGGACAAATAAATTAAGCAAGGTCCTACCTGGAGGGGACTAGCAAGCACCAAGGTGACGCTTGTTTGTTCTACCAAAGGTTGAAGCCAGAATCCTTATCTGAACGGACTGGAAACATCGGGTAAGTGGTAGCTCCGCGGAACACCTCAATCCCCTACTGTCACCTGAAGGTGCGAAAGGTGCTCTTACTTAAGCCCTTTCGGGTTAATTTTTGAACCCCCAACCTTTGTTGAGGAGCGAAGCTTGTTTTTCATCACATCTCTGTTATCAAAACAAAGAGAAAGCAGTGGGTTGGACAGTAGCATAGTGCAAAAGAGGTCTGTAGCTGCCGATTTTGAAACGTGTATTCAGGACAGAGCCAAAGAAAACAGTCACTTCCTCCAGTGATAGCCCATGAGCGGGGCCCACCTCCTCCCACCCCTTTTCCTTAAAGAGGTCCATTTTTGTCCAGGAAGGCAGAATAATTTAGGACTGTTTTTAAAAAGACAAAAAAAAAAAAAAAAAAAAAAACAGTTTACTCTGGATGGCACGGTACTGTTCTAGGCACTGGTACCCGGCAGGTTGAGGCCACGTGGGAGATCAGGGTTCAATTCCCGGTCCACCCTAAAAAAACCAAAAAATAAGTCTGGTTGGGCCAGCACTGGTATGGTGGTTAAGGTGGCTGGATCCCACATGCCTGACTTCGAGGTTTGAGTCCTGGACCCACTGGCTGGAAAAAAGCGCCAGGTGTATGCCCAAAAATCCTGAGAAGAGAATGGAGGAAAGGGATTGCAGTGTGGCCACCCCCTTCCTCTCCCCCTACCCCGGTGGGTCTCACTCTGTCTGTCGCTCTCTGGTGAGCACACATGCCCTGCAGAAAAACAAAACTAAAACAAGGGAGAAAAAGTGCTGACTGAGATGGCTCATGCCTGTATCAGCTGCTCAGGAAGCTGAGGCAGGAGGGTCATGGCGCAGTGAGAGCCTATTAAAAACACCCCCCCACACACACACACACAAGCACGTTCGCAAGCTGGGGCACAGCTGTAAAATTCCCTTACCTGCCCTAATACTCTGCAACCCAGGTGCTCCAGAGTGAACTCTCCTCGCAGGCATTTCTTTCTCCATTTGTCGGTCGTCCGTAGCAACAGTAAGTTGAAACAGCCCTGAATGTTGAGCTGCCTTAGGCATTTCTGTGCCCTCTACAGCCATGCTGCTCCGGGCGGGCTCAGCTGAATTTGAACCCTGGACCTCCCAAGAGGCTTCCGTTGCTGGTTACTGGAAATGGTGATTCCGTCCCAGGAGGTAACTTACTAGAGAACAAGAACCTATCTTGTTTTTTCAACAGAAAGAGAGAGGAAAGACAGAGAGGGAAATCTGTGTGCACTGCAGGAGAGGGGGAGACGAGCTTTGAATGGGTGGAATGGGACGTGCTGACATCTTTTCCTGAAAGTGGCTTAGGGGCTGCCTGTGCCGGGTCGCACACAGATGTTGGGTCCTGTGGGCATGCATCGCGTCAAGGAGGCCACAGTACTTAACCGTTGCTTGATTCTCCTGCTTAACACTCATGACTTCAGGAGCTTCACTGAACGGTGACACATGGTCTCAACCTTGGTTTCTAACACTGCCCGATGAGCCTGTGGTTTTCATCAAGGTTTGGAAATCCCTGATTCTCCACCAGACAGGCAGTTAGTTACGTGAATATCTGTGATTACCCACGCTTCTGGGTGTGGCTCTGGAGTATGATGGGAAAGCCCAGGATAAGCTGGGGCATGCTGCCAGTAAAAATACTATGTGGAATTGTTCCTCTGTTGCCCTGTGAGGTTTCAGATTTATGGGCCAGGCTCAGATTGTGCCAGGTTCCTGTAAACCTGGTAGGGCCAGAAAGCCATCGGTTGGTCATTTTTTGGCAGTTGACAGTCACACCCCCCCACAGCCTTGATTCAACCCTGGGAGGGTCTCTTCTCGCTGCTGCTTGTGCTGTGTAGCTTAAAAGCATGGTGTTGGGGGGCGGGCAGCAGATGGCATAATGTTTACATTGCTGGACTCCCACGTAGCAGTCAACTCAGTTCAAGTCCCGGACCTGGCAGTTTAAAACTCACACCGGGCATATGTGTGTGTATGCCCAAAGTCCCAAGAGGAGAATAGAGGAGAAGGGATTGTGGTGTGGCCATTCCCCCCCCCCCCGGGGGTATGTGTGTGTGGTGATTTCTTGCTTTCTGTCTCTCTGGCAAGCATACCCTATAGCAAAAATCTCTCTCAAAAACAAAACAAAACAAAAAAACATGCTAGGGACAGCCAGATCCTGTGGCTGTTCATTCCAGCAGGCGCCTGATCAGTACTTCCTGAAGGTTTTCTTTGTAGGGCGAGTTCACCTGTGAAATTGACATCAGCCCCTACCCTTGGGGAATTTGCAGAGGGAGGACTCCATCAGACATTCAGGGCACAAGACTGGCTGAGACACAGTCCTGCCCGCAGTTGTATGTACAGGTTGGCTAGATCTAGGGAGGACGTGGCCCCTCAGGGGACATTTGGCAGTGTCTGTACTTCGTGGTTGTCACAGCTAGAAAAGTGGGAGATTGCTATGGCATTTAGTGGCAGAGGCCAGGGATGCTGTGGCTCGTCTTGATGTTGTTTGCCCTCTTCATTAGCATGGTTGTCGCCCATGTCTTACCAAGGACAGGCGTGGGGTCATTTTTTTGTGATCCAGCAGTTAAGAACAAGCTCTTCTGGGACTGAAATTCCATTTCTTATTCTGGATAATCTGGATAATACCCCCAAATGTACAAATAACAGTTTGGTTATTACATAATGCTTCAAGTATATGGGGCCAGCAGGTAGTATGGTGGTTAAGGTGCTGGACTCCTACATGGCCAACCATGGTTCAAGCCCTGGACCTGATAGCTTGTTTTCTTACTTTCCCTCTCTTTCTAGTCAAATTTAATAATAATAATAATAATAATAATAATAAAATAAATCTTTTTTTAAGAAGAATGCTTTAAAGTATAAATAACTGTATAGATCTTAAAGAACAAAGAGGGCTGGATAGTGGCATAGTTGTAAAACACGATGCTCTGCCAGGTGAGCCCACATGGGAAGGTTCTGGCTTCTCATCAGGAGACCTCCCTGAGTACAAAAGCACACACATACCTATGGTTGGGGCTGGCTGAAGCTGAGGACCAAGTGCAGCATCAAGTATTTGTTGGGGGTGCTCTCTCTGTATTTATTTATTTATTTTTTAACTTGTGGAAGAGGTCAATAAACTTTAAAAGAACAATTAGAGGGCCAGCAGGTGGTACAGAGGTTAAGGCAGTTGGATCCCACATGACTGGCTACGCAGTTTGAGTCCCGGACCCGACAGCTTGAAAAACACGCTGGGTGCATGTGTATGAATGCCCAAAATCCTAGGAGGAGAATGGAGAAGGGGTTGTAGTGTGGCCATGCCCCGTGGACGGGTGCTTTCGTACTTTTTCTCTCTCTCCAGTGGGTACATGGGCCCTAGAGCAAACTTAAAACAGAAGTCTGATTAAAGGCCAGCCGTCTAGTACAGTGGTTAGGTGCATCACAGAGGAAGCTGGATCCCCATGGCCAATGAGGTTTGAATTCTGGTCCTAGACATGCACATGCATGCCCAGGATCCTAATGGACAGAGAATTGGGGGATGACTAAGAAAAGAATTGCAGCATGACCAGGCCCCATTGGTGGTGGGGAGTGAGGGGGCAGGCATGTGCTTGCTCTCTCTCTCGCTCTCTCTTTTCTCTCTCTTGCATATGCATTCTTTAGTGTAAAAAAATGTAGACAGGGGCCAGTAGATGGCATGGTGGTTAAGGCGCTGAACTTACACATGACCAACCATGGTTCAAATCCCAGACCCAGCGGCTTGAAAATCATACTAGGGGGGCCGGCAGGTGGCGTGGTGGTTGGGGCACTGGATCCCACATAGCCAACTGTGTTTCAAGTCCTGCACCTGGTGGCTTGCTTTCACTCTCTCAGTCTCTATATGGTCAAATAGAATGATAGCAATAATGATAAATACAATTAAGTGAATAATTCTTTTTTTTTTTTTTAAGGGAAAATTTTTCTATAGGGCACGTGTGCTCGCTGGAGAGACAGAGAGAGACAGAAAGCAAGAAATCACCCGCCCAGGGGAGATGGCCACGCCACAACCCCTTCTACTCCATTTTCCTCTTGGGATTTTTGGCATGCACATACATGCACCTGGCGTGAGTTTTAAGCCACTGGGTCCAAGACTCAAACCGCGTTCTACTATATGGGTGTCCAGTGACATAACCATTACACCATCTGCTGGTCCTGTGAATAATTCTTTTAAATAAATAAATAAGATGATGGGGGGGGAGAAAGAAAGAAAGAAAGAAGGAAGGAAGGAAGGAAGGAAGGAAGGAAGGAAGGAAAGAAAGAAAGAAAGAAAGAAAGAAAGAAAGAAAGAAAGAAAGAAAGAAAGAAAGAAAGAAAATCACACTGGATGTGTGTGTATGCATGTCCAAAATCCTGGAGAAGAATGAAGAAGGGATTGTGGTGTGGCCATTGCCCTGGGAGGTGAATTTTCACTTTTCCTGTCTCTGTCTCTCTCAGTCTCTCTCTGGTGAGTGCTTGAGCTCTCTGGCAAAAACATGTTTCAAAAAATGTAGACACTAGAAATGAAGGAAATACATTTTTAAAAATGCTGCGAGTTGGGTTTATTGTAATGTATTGCCGATAACATACTAAATCCCCCCTTTACTGAACCATCTGAAGTCTGTTTTAATTTTCAGTGCAAGGCCTTTGAGTTCAGAAGTTTTCAAAGACTTTTAGAGACATTGCCTGTGAATTCCAAAAACTTCCTTTATCTTGTATCTGGTTGAAGTGAGATCATTTTTAATATGACCCTTTGTCCGAGGTAGAAGTAAACAGTTTCCTTGAACAGTGTTGAACTGTTATTGGCAATAAATCTCAGTACCAGTTCTAGATAGCCAGCCACACGAGACAGGCCCCATTTGCTCCCGACAAAAGCTGCTACAGTGGGATGGGACCAATACAAAGAAATGGGGTTCAAGTTTGAATTATGCTTAAAACGTGGAATGAGACATGGGTATGCTTTTCACTTCACCATCAAATGAAATTCTGGTGAGTCTTGAAAACACATCAGCAACAAATTCACTTATACCTTCAATATTTCAGATCCTTTTTTTTTTTTTTTTTTTTTTTGGGGGGTTTTTGTTTTAGGGGGGGGTCACGTGCCCAGAGACAGAAATAGAAAGCAAGAAATCACCCCCCAGGGGAGATGGCCACGCCGCAATCCCTTCTCCTCCATTCTCCTCTCAGGATCTTGGGCATGCACGCATACATGCCCGGCGTGAGTTTAAGCCACCGGGGCCGGGACGTGAACCGCGGTCAACTATGTGGGAGTCCAGCGACATAGCCATTACACTAACTGCTGGTCTCAATATTTCAGATCCTTTTGAAAACTATACCTCTTTCTTCTCTCTGGGCAAATGAGTGGGTGTTTTATTTGACCAGGAGCCATTTTCAGCATACAGTGAGTAAAGACTTGAGGCCACAGGCATAGAATATGGAACCGAAAGCCAAGACCAGAGTTTTGACAGCCCCAATGCTGTCTTTTGCAACCTCAGTCTATGTCAGTTTCATCTAGAAGAGGGGGGCAGTAGTACCTCTTAGACCTTGAGTGCTCTACACTTGTGTCTTACACATCTTAATTATATGTGTTCATGTGTCTATGCACATCATCATTGCTCCAGATGATGGCCCTGAGGCGTGGCTGCATTACAAATGATTTTAGAACAGATTCTATCGATTAGATTGTATTTATGAAAGGACAGAATGAACTTGAATGTTATAGGAAGCTTTTGAGCAATAAGAATTAAAACATAAACTTTTTAGTTTTTGCTATAGGGCACATGTGCTTGCCAGAAAGAGACAGAGAGAGGGTAAGTGAGAAATCACCCCACGGAGTGGAGAGCCATGCTGCAACTCTTTTCTAGTCTCCTCAGGATTTGGGGCATGCGCACACGTGGAGCATGATTTTCAAGCTGCTGGATTTGTGACTTACTCGGCAGAGGTGGCCGTGGGGGATCTGACTGCTGTAACCTCCATGCCACCTACCGGCCTGTGTGCTTTTTTAAAAATAGGACAATTTGGTTATTACAGAATGCTTCGAAGGAAAGGCCATATGTCATTTGTCATTTTTGTGCCTGTTATCATCTAGCATGAAATTTTAGATAACTCCTAAGCATAAAATTGGACTGGCAGGTGGCATGGTGGTTGGGGCACTGGACTCCCATATGGCCAACCATAGTTCAAGTCCCGGGAGCTTGCTTTCTCACTTTCCCTTTCTCTCTCTGTCTCTTTCTGGTCAAATAAAATAATAATAATAAGTAAAGTTAAATAATTCTTGGGACCAGCAATTAGCATAATGATTGTGTCGCTGGACTCCCATGTAGTTGACTGCAATTCGAGTCCTGGACCTGGCAGTTTAAACTCATGCCGGGCACGTGTGCATGCGTGCCCAAGATCCCAAGAGGAGAATGGAGGAAAAGGGACTGCGGTGTGGCCATCCCCCCTGGGGGGTGATTTCTTGCTTTCTGTCTCTCTGTCTCTCTCTTTCTGGTGGAGCACACGCGCCCTGTAGCAAAAACCTCTCCAAAAAAAAAAAAATTATAATTCTTTTAAAAAGTTTAAATTTTTTTCCTTTTTTAAATTTGCCAAAGGGTAGTGTACTCCCTGGAGAGACAGAAAGGGAAAGTGAGAAGGCATCTTCCATTGTGAATTGCCCCACCGTGATCCTCCCCGCTGCCCCCATCAGGATTTTGGGCACACATGCATACATGCCTCGTGTGTTTCTTAAGCCACTGGGTCCAGGGCTTGAACAATGCAGCAGGCCATATGAAATCCAGCTGCCTCAACTACCAAGCCACAGGCTAGCCCCACATTAAATTATTTTAAGCATTAAATTCCACGAAAATTTGGGCCTTTGGTTCAGAAAACTTTTCCCTGCTATGTGATTCTTCTTCTTTTTTTTTTTTTTTTTTTGCTGTACTGCTTTTGTGTGCCAGAGAGAGACACAGAGAGGGGGATGACCATGCCTCTATTCTTCTCCATTCTCCTCCTGGTATTTTGGGCACATATACATATGCTCCTGGCATGATTTTCTTTCTTTTTTTTAAATTTATTTATCCATTTACTTATTTACAGTCATTCTTGACTATATATCAATACAGTATACAAAGTGAGATTTCCCATTCAGTATACAATGTATATTGGCTCAATCAAAGATATTACCGTACATGTTATCATAAACACCTGGCATGATTTTTCAGGCCACCAGATCTGGTCCTCAAACCATGGTCAGCTGTGTGGGAGTCTCCAGTGTCTCAACCACTGTGCCACCTGCTGACCACTGTGGGTGCTCACTCTTAACCTCAGTTTCCTCATTCCCTATGAAAAGGGCCATAAATAACACCGAGCCCAGAGCTTGGTATGGGCTGTCCTTTGTGGAACTGGTTCTCTCCTTGCTGTTGTAGCAGGAGGTTTTCCTGACTGTCAACAGGCGTTCTCCTCGTGCGGCAGAGAGGCTTCTCTTCTTCCCCAAGTACTTATTTGATATATCATATTTAAGGTGCTACTGGAGCCTTGGTGTAGAGACTACACACGTCAGCTTCTTGTATTTCGGCCTCTTTAGCCTTAGCCTGATTACGTGAGGGTAAACAACCCACTGCTCAACCTTTAGAGTAGGAAGTGATAATCAGGTACCCTGGTGGGGATGGTCAGGCACTGACATGACTGAGTCAAGCACATGGGCTCATTAGACAGGAGAGGCAAGGTAGGGTGCAGAGTCTGTGATGAAGCTGGAGCCGTGCAGATCTATCTCCGTCCCAGACTCTCATGAGCCTGTGTGAATGCAGGCCTTGGTTTTTCAAGAGGACCTAGAAATCTGGATTTTCATGTGAATTATTTTCATTCTATATTGCCAATTAATTCCATTTTCTTTTAAGGTTTTTGCTATAAGACATGTATGCTTGCTGGAGGGAGGGAGGGAGGGGCGGAGAGAGAGAGAGAAAGTGAGAAAGTGAGCAGTCATACCCCGGGGGTTGGCCATGCCACAGTCCTTTCTCTTCCGTTCTTCTGGAATTTGGGGCACACATGCCTGGGGTGATTTTCAAGCCACTGGGTCTGGAACTCAAACTAGGGCCGGCCATGTGAGAGTCTTGTACCTTAATCACCATGGCACCTGCTGGCCCTAGTTAATTCCATTTTTAAAGAAGTTGAAAAAGCAAAGGTACCATATGGTGTAGAACTTACTACTTATTAGTGTCCTCTGTGGCTTGAGGGCCACTGGTTGGCAGTTCTCTTTTTTTTTTTTGGAGAGGTTTTATTGCTATAGGTTGCATGAGCTCGCCAGAAAGACAGAGAGACAGAAAGCGAGAAATCACTCCCCAAGGGGGATGGTGACACTGCAATCCCTTCTCCATTCTCCTCTCAGGATCTTGGGCACGCACGTACACGTGCCCGGTGTGAATTTAAGCCACCAGGTCCAGGACTCGAACCACGGTTGACTACATGGGAGTCCAGTGACATAGCCATTACGCTAACTGCTGGTCCTGGCAGTTCTCATTTTAACAACTGGAGAGGCAGTGATGCAACTGTGGGAAGGCAAGGACCTGCTTCATGGGACCATGGGACTCTGGACAAATGTCTGTCAGCTGAATTGCCCTTCCTCCCTGCCTGGGTGCTCCTGGTACCTGCCCACACCACTGGCTGCTACATGTTCTTGGGGACCTCAGCTCCTTGCACCAGTCCTTGATAAAGAAACTGTACTTTGTCCAGCCAGTGGTGTAGTGATTAAGGCAACTGGATCCCATATGACCAACTGCAGGATTCAAATCTCAGACTCAGTGGCTTGAAAAACATGCTGGGTGCGTGTGTGCATGCACGAGACCCCAAGAGGGGAACTGAGAATAAGGGATTGTGGCGCGACCATCCCTCCTGAGGGGGCGCTTTCTCACTCTCTCTTTCTGGCAAGCACACATGCCCTATAGCAAAACTGGAAGAAAAAGAAAAGCCACTTGCTTCTCAGTAGGTGTATTCTGTGACAGAAGAGGCCAGGGACTGGGAGAGGAGTTCTTGATATCTCGAGACAGGGCTGCCTTTTCTTCTAAGTGTGCAGGGGTGAAAGCAGTGTATTGTCACAGTGTCCTTTGCAACCAGCTGTAGCTAGCCAGACCCTGCAGGCCTGCCTGTGTTGGGACGTCGACATGTAGGCCTTAATAAACTGCGATATGGTGCAACTTCCAAGTTTTTGCTCTGGGATTTTCCTACCAGTGCCAAGTAGCTTTTTCTCAATTTGTTACTCAGGTTCCTGATAGAAACATAGGAAATGGATTTTAATTTCTTTGCTGACTGCTATGTTTGGGGGCTGTTTAATGAGGATCCAGTTGCAAAGCAGCTTTGGCAGTATCAGTCCTGGTGTGGATAGGCGTGTACCTAATACGTTACTTCTTTAAAAAAAATTTTTTTTGAGACGTTTTTGCTATAGTGTACGTGCACTCACCAGAAAGACAGAGATAGAGAGACAGAAAGCGAGAAATCACCCCCGTTGGGGGTGGCCATGCCTCAATCCTTTCTCTTCCATTCTCCTCTCGGGATCTTGGGCATGCATGCACACGTGCCCAGCATTAATTTAAGCCACTGGGTCTGGGACTCGACCTGCAGACGACTACATGGAAGTCCAGTGACATAGCCATGACGCCAACTGCTGGTCCCATGTGAGAGAGACAAAGTGAGAAATAACCCCACAGGGGGCATAGCCATGCCACGGTCCCTTTTCCTCCACTCTCTTTTTGGGGTTTTGGGTGCATGCGTACGCGCGCGCGTGTACACACGTCTGCCTGGAGTGAGTTTCAAGCCTCTTGATCTGGGACTTGAGCCATAGTCAGCAACGTGAGAGTGCGGCAACGTAACCACTACGCCACCTGCTGGCCCTTCGTCATTATTATTATTTAAAAAATTTGACCAGAGACCTGGAAAGTGAGAAAGCACGCTACAGTCAGCCACGTGGAGGTCCGGCACTCAACCACCATGCCATGCCACCTCCTGGCCCCCCTCGTGTATTTTTTTAATGGAAGAAGACAGAGGAAACATAAATGATGTAACATGGCTCGATTCTAAGTGCTTGGGACATGTTGGGATTCTAGAAAAGAATATTCCTCTATTCTGTTTTCAGAGGGCAAGAACTATTCTATATTCGTTAGCGATCTGGGGCAGTGGTTCTCAGACTTGAGTGTACAGGAACATGATTAGGGAGTGTATTTTAAAAAGGCAAAATTTCAGTTACTACCCCCAAAGGTTTTTGTTTTTCATGTGAGAGAGGGCAGGAGGGGGGAGAGGTATTTCTGATGGGTTTCACCATGCCCCAGATCCCTCTGCCTCAACCTCCTTGGTCAGCTGGGACCGCAGGCAGATGCCACAGTGCAGGCTGCGTAAGTAGGACCAGGAACCTACCCCAGGCTTCCCGAGTGGCCTTAGCCGTCACATAGCGGTGCCCCACCAGTGCCAGGGCTGAGCCTCAGTCTACATTTTTAACAAATACCCCAGGACCATACTTTGGGAAACAGTTACATTTTGTTGCCACTACTTTGTCTGAATGTATTCATTGTCATTTTGAGGCAAATGCATTTAATTTGAAGATGTTCTGATTTATTCTGATGCACTGCATTGCCCTTCCTCAGATTCTGGGAGAAAGTCAGTCTTTGGGAGGCCCCAGACCAGCTTGTTCCAGGAGACCCTCACAGGTAGAAGTAGATGAAGCCCGACCCTAGGGTCCACATCAGGCCCCCCTTTCGCAGTACCTACTGCAACACTTCCTGAAGCAGCCACCTCTTGGTTCTAGGCTTTTCTCAAGTGCGTCAGTAGCCCCGGTCGGTGCTTTACCGTCTAGGGTACCCTACAGCTCGAGGATGAGGAACTGGGTAGCCCTGAGCCCAGGCAGCTTACAGCAGATGTAAGGATGAGGCTGAATCAAAGAAGATAGAGATGTCCTGGCTGGACCAGTGGCATGGTTGTGAAGGTGGCTGGATCCCACATGGCTGAGTCTGAGTCCCAGACATGGCAATTTGAAAAACACATCCAAGGCAGGACTGGCAGGTGGCATGGTGGTTAAAGGCGCTGGACTCCCACATGGGTGACAACAGTTCAAGTCCCGGACCTGGTGGCTTGTTTTCTCATTCTTACTCCCAGTCTTTCTCTGATCAAAGTGGAAAATAATAAGAATAAATAAATAAAATAAATAAAAAGGAAAACACATCAGGGGTACTAACAGGTGGCATGGTGGTTGGCTCTCCACGTGACTGTCCGCAGGGACAAACGGGGAGGGATTGCTGTGTGGCCCTCTCGCCTGGGGTGGGGGTGCTTTCTCTCTCTCACTATAATTTCCTCTTTCTCCTGCCAGCAAGTGCCTTGTGGCCTGGTTAGTGGAACCTACTCTCTAGCTCAGGCCATTCGTTATTTTGGAAAATGACTGAACTTAACCAAACGACATAAAAATCCAATCCTCATGTCTTAGTGCAAACGAGGCAGTGTCTTAGCCATGGCTTGTCCTTATCAGAAAAGATGAAGTGACGTGCTTCTGTGGCTGTTCAGTCGTAAAGCCAGAGAGAGTCGTCGGCTCTGATGCACATCGTGAAGGATACAGAAGTAGCATACAGTAACCCCTGCCGTCAGAAAGGGGAGGCTAGGGACCGGCTGGCATGGTGGTTTAGGCAGCTGGTTCCCCCGTCGTTGACTGCATGAATCAAGTCCTGGGCCTCGTGGCATAAAAAACATGCCAGGTATGTGTGCGTACACACCCAAAATTCTGAGGGGAGAATGGAGAAGGGATTGCAGTGGGGTCACCCCCCCTTTCTTACTCCCGCTCTCCTCAGCAAGCACACGCACCCCGATAGCCAAGTGAAAAAGGAAAAAGGGAGATGAGAATCATACATGGGACACAGTAGGCCAGGACTCCTGCAGACATCGTCCTCTTCCCTTCCCAGGCCTACTTTCGTGTGTCGCCACCTCTTCTGTGACACCCTTCAAACATGTGTGCCCTGGAACAGTTCTTTTTCATTTCCCTTAGCTTTTCAAACAGCTTTAATACACCAATAGTGTTAAGGAGATTGTGATCTTAGCTTACTAATTGTATCATGTAGGCAAATCCAGAAAGCTTTAGAGAGTATTTTTTATAACCACTACAGTTTTTTCCCTAAGAACCTGGACCTGAACGTGCTTGAAGATTCCTTATAGGATAGAACAATAATAGCTGTTTCAAAGTTCAAGTGGCTTATTGTCTTTTCTCATTTAACTATTTCAAATTTTCTTGTTTGTGAAGACTGTTACCCTGAGGCCAGCAGGTGACATGGTGGTTAAAGTGCTCAACTCCCTCTTGGCCAGTGGTGCTGCAAGTTGAAAATCACGCTGGGCACATGAGCATGTGTGCCCAAAACCCTGGGAGGAGACTGGAGGGGAAGGGATTACAGTGAGGCCATACTCGCACATGCCCTATGGCAAACATCTTAAAAAGAAAGAAAGAAAGAAAGAAAGAAAGAAAGAAAGGAAGGAAGGAAGGAAGGAAAAAGAGACTGTTATCCTTTGATTACAGAGCCTACCAAAATCAGATGGAACTTTGTCCCAGGGGTTTGCAGTGCCAAACTTTGGTCTACTTTCTATAAAGCGATTAGTAGTTTAAGAATGGAGGCAGAGTTGATTTTGTCGCTTATTCTGCAGTAGCAGCTACAACCTGTGTGGGGCGAGAAAAGAACCCAAGTTGAAAAGTAAATATGTGAAGTGTCCTGACTACTTCATCTAAAGTCCTTTGTCCTATTGCCTTGTTTTATTTTCTTCATGGGACTTCTATTTAACTTGTCATTTTACATGTTAATTGTTAGTCTTCTCTACTAGAATGTACTTACGATTTTTAAAAGAACATTTATTTATCTATTTGTTGTGATTTTCAAGATGGGACTTGGGACTCTGGGACTCAAACAGTGGTCAACCATGTGGGACTCCAGCGCCTTACCCGCCCCGCCATCTACCAGCTCATATTTAAGACCATCTGCCTGTCGTTTTGCAGTTTGCAGTGGTATACTTAGGTGAAGGTGTACTATTGTCTGAAAACTCCATATCTTTAATTGATTATGTAAATTTTCCTGTTATCACTTTAAATTTTGCTTTTTCTCCATTCTCTTTTTTCCCTCGTTCTCTTCTTTCCTTCGTGAGCTTTTCCATTTCTGTGTTTTCTGTTCATTGTTGGAAGTACTTGACTAGATGATATTCTCAGCTCTGTTCTCCAGTTTACTAGTTCTCTCCTTAACTTGGTCTAATTTCTGTGTAACCCATCTATTGAGTTTTCAATTTCAGTAACTATTTCCCGGGGTTAGGGAGAGGTCAGGTAATAACACGGTGGTATTGGGTCATCAGAAAAGTCAAGGTGCGCTTCTGCATAGAAAAATAATGTCATGACTTTTCTGCCAACCCAATAAAACATGTTGCTCTACAAGGCTGACCCACGTGGGAAGATTCCAAGTTCATGTCCAGAGATTTCACTAATGTGTCTTCGTTTGTTTTCTGTTGGTATAACCAAATATTTGAGACTGGCTAATTTCGAAAGAAAATAAATTAATTTCTTACAGTTCTGGTAGGTTGGGAAATCCAAGGGCATGGCATTGGCACATCTCAGCATCTGGTAAGGGTCTCCATCATGACATGGCAGAGCTCTCCTTAATTCATTCATGAGGGCAAAGAGGTTAAGTTTCAAATACATTGACTTTGGGGGCACATAATCAATCCATGTACTATATCTTTTAAAATAATGTTCTTTTGGGGCCAGCAGATGGCATAATGGTTATGTCGCTGGAATCTCACATAGTCGACCGCGGTTCAAGTTGTAGACCCGGTGGCCTAAAACTTACACCTGGGGCATGTGTGTGTATGTGTGCCCAAGATCCCGAGAAGAGAATGGAGGAGAAGGGATTGTGGCAGGGCCATCCCTCTCCCCCCTGGGGTGGTGATTTCTTGCTTTCTGTCTCTCTGTGTGTCTCTCCGGCAGGCACACAGACCCTATAGCAAAGATCTCTTTCAAAAAAATATATTTTTTAATAAAAATAAATAATGTTCTTTCCTCATGTTTTAAGTTCTTTTTGGCTTGGGACCAGCAGATGGCATAGTGGTTATGTTGCTGGACTCCCACGTAGTTGATTGCGGTTTGAGTCCCAAACCCAGTGACTTAAAACTCACACCGGGTGCATGTGCGTGTGTGCCCAAAATCTTGAGAGGAGATTAGAAGAGAAGGAATCTCAGTGTGGCCATACCCCTGGGGAGTGATTTCTCACTTTCTATCTCTGTCTCTCCTGCAAGTGCCATGTGCTCTATGCAAAAAATCTCTCTCTAAAAAAAGAAAAAAAATTGGCTTTCATCATTTAAAACATGTGTTTATTTCATAGTTTATCTGATTATTCTATTGTCTCAAGTGTTTTTTTCAAGAGGGGGGGTCTTATCCTGCTCTTTGTTGAGTTTCCCAAGGCTTATTTGTAACGGACAATTTTTATATTCACTTTTTTCTTAAAGAATTATTTCATTTAACTTTATTTATTTTAATTTGGCCAGAGTGGGACAGTGTGTGTGTGTGTGTGTGTGTGTGTGTGTGTGTGTGTGTGAGAGAGAGAGAGAGAAAGCAAGCTGCCAGGTGCGGAACTTGAACCATGGTGAGCCATGTAGGAATCAAGCGCCCCCAACCACCACACCACCTGCTGACCCCACACTTTCCTATTTTGTATTTTTGCATTGTGTGTTGTGAGCTTCTCTGCAACAGAGCTTTATGTATGAGACTTCTTCATGTCAGGGCCCATTAATGTCTTTCTTCTGACAAATGTCAGTGCTGTTGTCATCCTGGAACCACTTTTTGTGTTAACTATTTTTTTTTTTTGAGAGTTTTTTTTTTTGCTATAGGGCGCGTGTGCTCGCCAGACAGACAGAGAGAGAGACAAAGAGACAGAAAGCGAGAAATCACCCCCCCAGGGGGGGATGGCCACGCCACAGTCCCTTCTCCTCCGTTCTCCTCTCGGGATCTTGGGCACGCACGCACACGTGCCTGGTGTGAATTTTAAGCCACCAGGTCCAGGACGCGAACCGCGGTCGACTAAGTGGGAGTCCAGCAACATAGCCATTAACGCTAACTGCTGGTCCCCTTTTTGTGTTAACTTTTAAGCTTGGGGATTCTCAGGCCATGTAGTGGTACAGCTCACCTCTCAGATGAGCTTGAGAGAAGCCATGTGATCCCAGATTATTAGCAGGGACACTCCTTCCTCTCAATTCAGAGCTTCCTGACAGTCACTGTGTGCCAACAGGCTCATGTTTTTTCCGATCTGTTCTTTCCCTTTGAGGGTCTCAGTTTTCTATTAGGTCTCAGTTTCACTTCCCTTTTTCAAATGGACCCACTATCAGCCAGCTACCCCACATTTCAGGGCCACTAGGAAGGCCTGATCTCATTTACTATTGTCATTTTTGGTCTCTGGGGACTTCTTTGCTTTCTTATAATCTCAGCTTTGTAATTAAAAGGATATTGTAAAGCCAACATTTCAAGGGGTTTCATAGTTCAAGAAATGTTTTTAATTTTTTAAATTAAAACTTTTTTGTTTTTGCTATAAGGTACTTGTACACACCAAAGAGAGAGGGGGGCGGTGAGAAACCAACCCCCCAGTGGGGATGACCACACTGCGGTCCCTTGTTCATTCTCCTTTCGGGATTTTTAGGCATGAATACACATGCACCCAGCATGTTTTACAAGCTGCTGAGTCTGAAATTCAAACTGCACAGTTGGCCATGTGGGATCCAGCTGCCTTAACCACTGCATCACCGCCTGGCCCTTTTTTTTTTAAGTGAGAGTGTTTTTGTTTTTGTTTTTTTTTAGTTTTTTGCTATAGGGCACGTGCGCTCGCCAGAAAGACAGAGAGAAACAGAGAGATAGAAAGCGAGAAATCACCCCTCAGGGGGGATGACCACACCACAATCCCTTCTCCTCCACTCTCCTCTTGGGCATGCACACACACACACCCGGCATGAGTTTAAACCACCGGGTCCAGGACTCGAACTGTGGTCAACTACATGGGAGTTCAGTGACATAGCCGTTACGCTAACTGCTGGTCCCTTGTTTTTGTTTTTTAAAAGAGAGATTTTTGCTATAGGGCATGTGCGCTTGCTGGAAAGACAGAGAAAGACAGAAGGCCAGAATCATCCCCTGGGGGATGCCCACACCTCAATCCCTTTTCCTTCATTCTCTTCTCAGGATCTTGGGCATGTACACACACACACACTCAGCGTGAATGTAAACCTCCAGGTCCGGGACTTGAACCACAGTTGACTTTGTGGGAGTCCAACAATGTAACCATTATGCCATCTGCTGGTCTCAAGAGAGAGATTTTTGCTACAGGGTGCATGCACGCTCACTGGAGAGACAGAGAAAGAAAGTAAGAAATCAACCCCCAGGGGGATAGCCATGCTGCCGTCCCTTCTCCATTCTCCTCTTGGGATTTTGGGCATGCACACGCGCCTGGCATGAGTTTTAGGCCTTCAGGTTCAGATCTTGAACCATAGTCAGCCATGTGGAAGTCCAGCGCTTTAACCACTACACCACCTGCTGACTCCCTTGAAGACTTTTTTTTTTTTTTGAAGAGGTTTTTTGCTATAGGGCACATGTGCTCGCCAAAAAGACGGAGAGAGACAGAGAGACAGAAAGCGAGAAATCAACCCCCACGGGGCATGGCCATGCCACAATCCCTTCTCCATTCTTCTCTTAGGATCTTGAGCATGCACACACATGCGCCTGGTATGAGTTTAAGTCACTGGGTCTGGGACTCGAACCGTGGTCAACTACATGGGAGTCCAGCAACATAGTGATTATGCCAACTGCTGGTCTCTTGAAAACATTCTTTTAATCTTATTAATTTATTTAAATCCATGAGAGTGAGACAGAGGTAAGACAAAGAGAGGCACTCTCACCAAGGTTCCTATGGTGTCATCCACCCTACTTTCAGCCGTGTAGACCTAGTGTGTGCTCAGGAAGGTCCCAGGACATGAATCCATGACCTTTCCCTTGTGGGTCCAGTTGCATTGCTGACGTATCACTGAAGAATTTTTACTATTTTTATTCACGATCGTGCATGTGTACACACACGTGTAAAAAAGAGATGTGAGCACCTTTCACAGAGTCTTGTCACACCATAGCCCCCTTTTTCTAGTCTCCCAGCACATTGGATCCTGGGTGCTTGTTCATGTGCCTGACATGTTCTGTGATGATCAGACTGGGGATTTGAACCATGGGCACCATATGGGATCCGCCTTCCCTTGAGCAGTGCATTACAGCCGTAGCACAGAGCCGGCCCACGTAGAACTGTTAAAGCTGTCTACCGAGCCGTTTTGCCAGGAGAAGCTCTCCCTCGCCGAAGCGCTTGCTCCTTGCTATGGCCATAGTATCCCACATAGTGCCTGGTGTGTGGTCAGGGCAAAGGAGGGGGCAATACGTATTCGTAGCGTTTGGGGAGACCAGACATTTTCCATCAGGAACTGATTCTTCTCCCTGCAGGGAGGGCCAGAGGTGGTGCTCCGGATTCATTCATATCCAGCAGACAAACTGGTTGGCATCCTGTGCTTTGGGATCCTGTAAAGGACTTAAGTTTTCCTATTTTCCACTCTTCAACTTTTAAACTCTCGCATCTTCCCCAGGACACGGAAATGCCATTGCCATTAGCCAGTTGCTAACAGAGTTTTCCAGCCCTGTGAATTGGCAAATTGCAGCCATGCCTGTCGCTGCCCAGTGTCTCCTTTTATGTTGGCACCTAGAAAGTTCTTAGGCTGATTCGATTGACCTTTACAGGGGCAGCTAAGAATAGCAGCTACAAGACATAGAAACTGTTAGGGAAAATGCTGTCAGTCCCACCGTTTATGCTGCCACCACAGGGGTGACATCGTGCTCTGCATATGTGCAAAAGGCGTCCTGTTCCTCCTTTTCCTTTGTAAAAGTTTCCCTCCGGTTTGGTGCCTGTGCTTTTCGTTTGGGGACCACGGGTGCCGTGTCTCTTGGAGCTGGCCACTGTGGGCCCAGGGCCGAAGGCCTGCAGTGACATTGAGGCTCCTGGTAGTTCTTACACAGCCACTCCCGGAGTGAAAGGCTTTGGCATGGAGTGCTCACTATCGGCACAAAGTCTCTTTTGAGAGGTTCCATATTTCTAGCATTATTTTTTAGGGAGACGTTTTGCTCTAGGGCATGTGTGCTTGCCAAAGAGACAGAGAGGCAGAAAGCGAGAAATTACCCCCCGCCAGGGGGGCCGTGACCACGTCACAATCCCTTCTCTTGGGATTTTGGGCACACACAACACACACACACTCATACCTGGCGTGAGTTTTAAGTCACTGGGTCCAGGACTCAAATCATGGTCAACTACATGGGAGTCCAGTGATAAAACCATTATGCCATCTGCTGGTTCCGTATTTCTAGTTTTTGTTTTGTTTTGTTTTTTGAGAGGTTTTTGCTATAGTGCGTGCACTCGCTGGAAAGACAGAGAGAGACATAGAGACAGAAAGCGAGAAATCACCCCCCAGGGGAGATGGCCACGCTACAATCCCTTCTCCTTCATTCTCTCGAGATTTTTGGGCAGGCGCACACACATGCCCAACGTGAGTTTAATCCACCAGGTCTGGGACTTGAACTGCGGTCGACTACATGGGAATCCAGCGACATAGCCATTACGCTGTCTGCTGGTCCCATATTTCTATGCATTTTTTTTTAAGCCATGGAGTTCTGTGCAGGTGAACACACTGCAAGGAGGAAGGTTTCTTTAAAATGCAAATCTCATCTCATCACCTTGACTGGTCCCTGCTTAGCTTACTTTCCTACCTGTTTGGATTGTCTCCTCACCAGAGGGGTTTTGTTTGGAATATTCTTTCCATCCCTCTTCCTAGTTACTGACTCTAACCATTCTGTCCATCTCAGTACAAGCGTGCCTTCCTCAGAAACGGTTCTGGACCTTCTGGACAAGTTCCCAGGTCTTCTCTATGGTGGGCCCTCACTGCAGGGCTTCCCTTCCCTTTCTGACTCCTGTCGTTGCAGTCTTGTCTGTGATCACTTGGTTATCTGTCCTTAGACAGCAAGCTCCAGGAGAATAGCAGTCATTGCTGGTTATGGTCATTTGCCTGTTGTGTTGTGTTCCCTACCCCTGGCTCAGTGCTGGCACTGGTAGGCCCTCAATGAATGGTGAAGGAAGGAGGGCCAAATTGGGGTGCAGCGATAAGGCAGTGCCCTGGGTAGCTGGGCCACACAGTCGAGTCCAGTTCCTGTCCAGAGGTTTGAGTGCAGAGGACGTGTGCCCGTGATCTAAGTGTGGAAGCCGAAGCTGGCAGAGCTCATGATGAGCCCTGTCTCATGAAGGAAGAAGTAAACGTGAAAACATTCGTAACATATGGGCCAGCCAGGCGCTGTAGTGATTGGGGCTCTGGGTCCCACATGGCCCGCAGCGCAGTGGAGTCCTGAACCCAGCGGCTTAAAAAACACATCAGGTGAATGTGTTTGCATGCCCCAAATCCCGAGTAGAATAGAGGAGAAAGGATTGCAAAAAAGAAAAAGAAAAGAAAGAAAAAGGAGTGTGGGCCAGCAGGGATCAGAGAGGTCAAGGTGCTGGATCCCACGTGGCAAGCTTCATGATTGGCGTCTTGGACCCGGCAGCTTGAGAGTCATGCTTGGCGTGTGGGCGTGTGTCCCCAAAATCCCAAGAGGAGAGTACCGAAGGGATTGTCATGTGATCATTCCCGCTGGGGGGTGAATTTTCACTTTTCCCTCTCTCCACCCATCTCCCTCTCCCTCTCTCTCTCTCTCTCTCTCTCTCAGATGAGTCCTTACACCCTATGGCAAAAACTAAACTTTGAAACAAAATTTATTTAGGTAAATGAGAATGTAAGTAAACGTCGGACGGAGTGAAGGTCCCGCAGCTCACAGTGGGATGATAGACCATCCTGCCTTTGACAAAGCAGCTGCGAAGATGTGCCCTTTTTTTTTTTGGAGAGGTTTTTTTTTTTGCTATAGGGTGCGTGTGCTTGCCAGACAGAGGAGAGACAGAGAGATAGAAAAGCAAGAAATCACCTCCCAGGGGGCATGGCCACGCCACAATCCCTTCTCCTCCATTCTCCTCTTGGGATCCTGGGCACGCACGCACACGCACCTGGCCTGAGTTTTAAGATACCCGGTCCGGGACGCGAACCGTGGTCGACTACATGGGAGTCCAGCGACATAGCCATTACGCTAACTGCTGGTCCCAGATGTGCCCTTTTGATCACAGATGGGATGATCCCCACACGTGTTGCCCCTTCTCAGGCCAGGTCAGTTTAGTTTGCTTAGGGATTTTATTTAAACAGCTGAAGTACATAAACATGAAGAGGTATAACTTTATTGAAGGAAGCTGTAGCTTACCAGTTAAAAGCTCAGGGCCTACGTGTGAGCTTGGAGAAGTTGCTTTCCTCTCTCAGACTCTGCTCCCTGTGACCCCCCACTTCATAGGGCTTCTCTCAGGTTTTGATGGAAGAATACGAGGACAGCGTTTAGAGCAGTGCTGGGCACTTCCTGATCAACTCTTCTTCACCACAGCTGCCCTGCCCCTTCACAGCCACTGTTGCAGTAAGCAGCAGCCCTGGGCTCCACGGGGAGCGTGAGAGAGATTTCTTGCCCACCCTTCAGGAGTTGGCCTGAACAACACAATACAGGCTGAATGTGCCTTATCTGGAATGCTCGAGACCAAAGGGTTTCCGATTTGGGATTCTTTTTGGATTTTGGAATATTTACATATACAAAATGAGATATTGGAGATGGGACCAAAGTATAAACACAGAATTCATTTATGCTGGTGGCGGGGTGGTTAAGGGTGCTGGACTCCCACATGGCTTACTGTGGTTCAAGTCCTGGACCTGGGGGCTCGCTGTTTCTTGCTTGCTTGCTCTGTCCTTCTCTAGTCAAATTTAAATAAATAAATAGCGTTAATTCTTAGAAAAGAAATTTATGTTTTATGTATACCTTATATATTGGATTGTCAGGAAATTCATGATGCATTTTTGCATAGAAAAACATAGAAAAAATACATCATGGCTTTCCTGACAACCTAATACATAATCTGAGGGTAGTTTTGTACAGTTGTGTGTTTTTTTTTTTTTTTAACATTTTGCCATATGGTGCATATACTCACCTGAGAAAGAGAAAGAGGGAAAGTAAGAAATCACCCCTCAGCAAGTTGGCCAGCCTGTAATCCTTTCTCCTCCATTTTCCTCTTGGGATTTTGGGTACACACGCACATGTGCTCACATGATTTTTAAGCGTCCAGGTCTCGAACCATGGTCAGCCATGTGGGAATGCAGCACCTTAACCACCATGCTGCCCTCTGGCTACTATATTTTTGTATTGCAACATTTTAACTGATGTGGAATTTTCCACTTGTAGTATTCTGTTGGCACTCAAAAAGTTTCAGATTTTGCAGTGTTCTGGCTTTCTGACTCCGGGACTAGGGATGCTCAACCTGAAAGTGTAATGTGTTTGAAGATACTTAGAAGAAGAGCATAGGATCGTCATAAAGCGTGCTGAAAACTTTTCATATCCGCCCTTCCCATCACATTCTCCCCGGTTCCTTTATGTGTTCTTCATGTGCGTCTGGAGCAGCCCACATCGCCACAGAACTGAACTGTTCCGAAACACTTCTAAGTGGAAGCAAAATGCTATGTGGGTCTCTCATGCCCAGAAATAATGGTTCACAGAGTAGTGTTGATAGTAAGTATTCAAAGAAGTAAAGGGACTTTCCTAAGGTCACACTAATTAGTAAGCCTAGTTCGAGAGCTGGGCTTTGAACTCAGAACCGACTAACTTAACCACGTAAGCTTTGTGGATCATGCAGTTCCTGGAGGTATTTGAGAGTCTCTGGGTGACCCACAGATAGGTTCCTCTTGGGGATGGGTGGAAGAGCACACAGCAGCATGTGTTTCAGTCCATGTCTCCCTGCTGTCCTTTACTTTGGATTTCAGTGAGAGGAGAGATTTTTTGTTTTGTTTTGTTTTGTTTTTTAGAGTTGTGCCATAGGGCATGTGTGCTTGCCAGAGAGACAGACAGAAAGTGAGAAGTCACCTCCCCCACGGTGGGGAATGGCCATGCTGCAATCCCTTCTCCTCCATTCTCCTCTTGGGATCTTGGGCTATGCATGCACATGTGCCCAGTGTGAGTTTTAAGCTGCCGGGTCTGGGACTTGAACTGTGGTCGACTACATGGGAGTCCCACAATGTCACCATTACACCATCTGCTTGCCCCCCCTTCCCGCCTCAAGGGACACAAATTTCACAAGCTTTTGCATCAGCTCGAGGCTACAGTGTTAGAGCGGAAGTGGAGGTGGGTAGTGAAGGAAAGGTTAGAGATCACCCTAATTGGCCTTGGAGCCATGGAGCAGCTTACCCAGAGTCCCCTTTCTCTGTACTGGCAGGAGCCAAACCCAAGGTGTCCTCTGACCGCAGCAGTTCTTGCTGCAGGAGCTTCCCATTCAGACCTCACCACTCCCCTTCACAAGTCCCCCTTCATTTCCTCCTTGTCTTCTTTCCCTCCCCTGCAACAGAAAATGACATTTCATAGCCAAGGCCATCCCAGGCAGCTCAGGGACTCTGCGTTTGGGGGAGGGGGCGAGGAGCACAGGGAACCAGATATCCTGGGTTTGAAAGCCTTTGAGGAACGAACACTGGATCAAACGATGCAGCTACCCTCTGCCCTCCCTAGGAAAGTGGAGGCAGACGCGTGAAGTGGATTGAGGTTATTTATACCAGACCTCCTGCCTGGGGCACGGAAGAGCAAGCGAGCGAGCGAGCTAACAAACACCAGTAGGTCATGAGAATGTCGCTTATTTAGATTTCAAATGCCTGCCATTCCACACCGCACGCAGGACCAGTTGGCTGCCCTGTGGTCAGAGCCCGGGCCTCCTCTGGTGAGTCGCCCTGAGACAGACGAGTCACTGGGTTCTTTCAAGTGCTGGGATGTAGGCAGCGCGAGCTCTTTTAGAAACTGTGTGGACACTTTGAACTGTGCTCTCGCAAGCCAGTGCCAGAATGGTATTTGCAGGGCCTGGTAAACTGGGGAGAAGGTTTTTGATGTCTTTATGAAAGGAGCACCTGGCTCTGAAATCAGCACGCGTGGTACAGCAGCGGCAGATCTCGCCTGTCCTGGGGTGCCAGGCCTCACCCGAACCGCTGACCGGTCGGCCCCGGCCAGGTGTTGCATTGTGCTCATGGTGGGCGTGGGAAGGGGAAGGTGGGAAGAGCCCGCAGTGTTGCGAAACCCTCATTGGAAGAGTTTACAGACGTCTCTCCCGTGTTTTCTTCCTGCTAATCTCCTTTCTGAGTGTAAGACTTGTAACACCTGAGGATATGCTGTGCAAACCCGCGGTAAGCCAGGGGTCAGGTGGTCAGCCCTGTCCTTTCTCTTGTCCTTTCCCTGGAACTTGAGGTCCCTGTGCTCCTGCTGCCCGGCCGCTGCCCCTGTGGACGGTCACTGGAGCACTTTGTTTATAACCTTAGCTGAGCAGGGAGTGTCCTAAAGCAAGGCTCAGCCCGGAGGCGCCGGCCATGTGACCCAAGTTTCCACTGGCAGACAGCTGCCGGATGTATGGGGCAGGGCCGGTCTGAGTAGTGGCAAGTACAATATGTGGTTTTGGTTTCTTTGCTGAGTAGGGTTTTTTCCTTCCTCAGCTCTGAGCTTCTTGAGGACGGAGGCAATGTCTTATTCATTTCCATATCCCTGTACCCAACACGGAGCTTGGCACAAAGATGGCATCTAATAAATGAATGTATTGAACAAAGCAATGCTGTTTTAAAAAAAAGGGAGGGACCAGCAGTTGGCATAATGACTTTGTCACTGGACTCCCACATAGTCAACCGTGGTTCAAGTCCCGGACCTGGTGGCTTAAACTCACGCCTGGCACGTGTGCGTGCATGCCCATAATCTTGAGAGGAGAATGGAGGAGAAGGGATTGTGACATGGCCATCCTCCCAGGGGGTGATTTCTCGCTTTCTGTCTGTTTCTTTCTGTCTTTCTGGCGAGAGCACGTGCCCTATAGCAAAACCTCTGCAAAAAAAAAATAAAAAGAGTAAAACAAGGTTGATGTCTTGACGTCTTGTAAGTTTTCTCACATGCCAGAAGAATGGTATTTGCAGGGCCTGGTAAACTGGGGAGAAGGTTTTTGATGTCTTTATGAAAGGAGCATTTGGCTCTGAAATCTGCTTCCAGGTCCAGAACTCGAACCACAGTCAGCCCTGTGGGAGTCTAGTGCCTTAACCATCATACCACCTGCTGGCCCCATGAAATATATCTATTAAAAAAAAAATTGGAGGGGCCAGCAGGCGGTATGAGGGTTAAGGCGCTGGACTCCCACAGAGCTGACTGCGATTCAAGTCTTAGACTCGGCAGCTTGCTTTCTCACTTTCTCTCCCTGGTGAGTGCATGTGCCCTGTAACAAATTTAAAAAATAATAATAATGATGTATACATTTCATTGTCTTTTTTCTTTTTATCAAAAGAAAAGATATTTCTGATGTACTAAACAAACCTTTGGAGGTAAATTAGTAGTATGACTAATTTAGTCATTGCTGTCAGGCAAGTAAAAAATAAATGATACTAAATAAAATTAAATAAATAATTCTTTTTTTTTTTTTTAATGTTTTTTCCTCCATCCCTGTCTACAAGGGCTGTGAATAGAATTTGGCAAACTGCTAAATGGTGACTCAGTGGTGCCCTTGAGGTAGCCATCCTCGACAAAGGATGGTGTGAATCCTGGATCCAGTCTGGTACTTAAGAGATCATTCAGTGGGGCCAGCAGGTGGCACGGTGGTTAAAGGCGCTGGACTCCCACTTGGCCAACTGCGGTTCGGGTCCTGAATGTTGTGGCTTGCTTTCTTGCTTTCTCTCTCTCTCTCTGTTCAAACTGGAAAATAATAACAATTAATTAATTAAATTAAACTAAATAATTCTTTTAAAAAATAAATAAGATCATTCAGTAAGCAAAAATGATCTTGTAAATTGAAATTTGGGCCAGGTCCCCTGAGCAGATCATGGCTTTTCTGACGAATGAAGGGTTTCAGTAGCAGATGTTTTTAGCTCTCTTTTGAACTGCACTGTAAATGAACCGTGGAGATTGTGTGCTCTGAAGGAAGAATGGAAGGGCCGACTAGGTGGTAATCCTAGAATATGTACTGCATTAATCATTCTGGGAAGTTTCAGAGAAAAGCCAGTTTTATTTGAAACATACTGCTAATTACAGGAGAGTCACCTTCCTCCTGGCTGAGTTTAACCCTGGGACACGAATTGCTTCTGCTCCAATGCCAAGAACACAAGGCACCCCTCTCCTGCCCTGCCCTGCCCTGCCCTGCCCCACCCTGTCTGAGAAGTTCCCTCTTTCCCAGCTGACTCTGTGAATCTCCTTCCCTCTTTAATAAACCATGTTTTCTTTTCTAAACTCTGCTGTTGCGTGGTTCTTTCAAACATTTTTTTCTTAATGGGATAAATACTGGAACAAACCATACTGGACCTGGATGGGCAGACAACCAGGAGGAGGGGATGAGAAGAAAAGCGGTGTTTAAAAGCCGTACGTTAATATGCTGAAACTTTCTGGTTTTTTAGGACAAGGAGGCCTGTGTGGGTACGAACAATCAAAGCTACATCTGTGACACAGGACACTGCTGTGGACAGTCCCAGTGCTGCAACTACTACTATGAACTCTGGTGTAAGTCCTCACTGCCGGCTCCCACGGCCCCGGGGCCCCCGGTGCGATCAGACTTGGGCTTTGGAAGGCGCATCCTGGTGGGGGTGCAGGCTGTGGGGCCCGCTCTGATCAGGGGCTGCTCATTGGGGAACTGGTCTGCTCGGTCCTTTTCTCACTTCTCCTGGGGACAGTGCTGGTGAGTAGAATCCGTTTATGGGTTCCAGGTTTCTTTGTAGTGGAGGAAGTCCTGGTGTTCTTCGCATCCCATGGGCTGAATTCTGGGGAGTATGGTCTGAGCCTCTTAAGAGGCAATGGTAGGCAGCAGGTGGCGTGGTGGTTAAGGCACTGGACTCCTATGTGGCCAGCTGCGGTTCAAGTCCCAGACCTGGTGGCTTGCTTTCTCACTTTCCCTCTCTCTCTGGTGAGCGCTCATGCTCTGTAGCAAATTTTAAAAAATAATAATGATGATAAATAAAATTAAATAAGTAGTTGTTTTCGGTTTTGTTTTTTAAAAAAGAGAGGTGATGGTGCCCTTTTTGCTGCAGAAGCTCCTCCTTGGATTTCTCCTTGATGCCCTCTCCCTTATGGCTGAGCCGCTGACAGCCGCTGAGATCCTTCCAGAACCCAGGCTCTCCTTTTTCCAGCCAAGCAGTTTGAATGTCAGGCTGACTCCTAGAGGGCCCAAATGCCACTTTCTTATAGGCTAAAGAGGCTTCCAGAATTCCCCATGGAGCCTCACAGAGCCACCTGTTCCTGAGATCACTCTCAAAGGGATTCTTTACCTGCTGTGGAGTCCTCCTGGAGAGGGGGTCACAGGGTTTGGCTTCTTTCTTTTGTTTGGTCCCCAGTTCTCAAACCGAAGCGTCTGGAGGCTTCTCTACCATGTCTCACCGTCCACCAAATGCCATGTGAAGGCTGCTCGACTTGGCACTGGTCTGGTTGATGCCAGGACCACTTGCACCTCCAGGGTTGCCCAGGGACTGACCCAGGGTGCTTCACCTAATGCTCTTCATACTCTGATCTTCTCGGGACTCACAAGGTGGTGTGGGATGCTGGACAAGAGCAGGAGGGTGGTGGCGTCCTCAGGGAGAGAAGCTTCAGGGCGGCCAACACGCGTTATTCTCACCACTGTCTCCCGAGAGAGGAAACTGTAACCTGTTCCCAATAAGCCTAAGCCCCAATCACTGCCTCCATTTGGAAAGGAACCCACTGAGGGCTTGTTTGTCCAACCCGTAGTTGTTACTCTCACGGTCTCCCTGCCCATTTCCCTTCCTCCTCTCCCCACTCCCCGATCCGTGTATGGTAAGACAGCAGCCAGAGCAACTCTTACTGGTGGAAGGGAAATCACTCCTGGCTGGAACGTCTGTCCCTGTGGGGTGCAGCTCGTATCTTACACCCAGCAGGAGCGGTTCCTCCAAAAGGACCCCTGGGTTTTCCCTTTCAAAGATGGAGGACTGGCTCGTCTGCCTTTCAGAGGAATTCCAGGGCCAGTCCAGTGCAGGAGGGGACAGGACTCAAGTCCCCCTCAGACTTCCACACACATAGGCAGCAGTGAAGGACACAGAATCCTTGCTGTTACTTTAGGTGAGGCTGAGCTGAGAAACTCACTGAAGAATTCAACATGCCAAGCAGGTGACCAACTGTGCTTAAATGTTTTAAAATGCAGATAACCACAGGCTTTAAGTTCTCCCTCCCACCCCTCATTAAAACAGAAGTCGAAGCAGGGCTGCCCCAAAGCCACAGAGCTGCCGTTTGCTTTCCTGGGCCCGGCCCAGGCAGCATGGTGGCAGAAAGGAGAGGAGTTGGTGATGGCCCCGTCTCTTATTGGCAGAACCTCCTGGGCCATTGATGAAGCAGACTCAGTAGCCGCCAGAATTAGGTCACCAAAGCCAGGGGTGGGTTGGGAGGGAGAGGAGACCCGGGTGGCAGGGAGGTAGCCTGGGCAGCAGGTTCTTCAGCCCAAGGCTTAAAGAAAGAGAGACGAAGAGCTCCATGAGTGGCCAGCTCTCCCTCCAGCTGTGGTCAGCTGAGAAGAGCGGGAGGCCAGACTCCCTGTTACACCTGTTAGCACATGCTTTACAGGTTCTGGCGGGATGGGGACTTACACAAGCACAACGCTCCTCTCACCTGTGGCCAGAAATGACTTATTGGGCAGGAGATGCCCAAAGTGCATGCTGTCCTTCCCAGGAATTTCTTGGTTTTCCTCTTTACTAGGGTTGGGCCTGTGCCTGGTGTGTATAGGAGGGAGGCTGAGTGTTGGCATGAGCCCCTGAAGTTCTCAAAGCTGATCTTTTTGTCACATGAAATGCTGTTCCCTCTAAACGCCTTTCAACTTTTTCTGAAATGTGAAAGTTAAGGGCTTTGGGTTAGTTTCCCATCCCGTTTTCTCAACCAGGAAATCTTTGGCAGATTTTTTGCCAGACAAGGTACCTCTTTTATTTTTTTTTCCAGAAATTATTTTATTTATTATTTTTATTTTCCAGTTTGATCAGAGAGACAGCCCCCAGACAAAGTACCTCTTTAACTGTAGTGGCCTACGGGAAAGACCTCGGGGTGGGGTGGGGATGCCCTTTTACCTCTACTACACTGGAGTTTTCTGGACACTGATAGCGTCTCACCCCGCCTTCTTTCTCTTTCTCGGTCTCTCACTGTTACACATACACACATGAACACACGTCACCCAGATACATCAGCACACACAACAACCTTTCCCCGTGTCCTTTTAGTCTGTTGTAACCTAACTCAATTACCGGGCCTTCACGACATGGGAACGGACGAATGTTTTAATGATGCACAGGCTGAGGCTATAAGGACCTCGTCGTCATCCTTATTATTATCTCCACGCGTTTTGTTTGCTTGTTTTTGCTTGTGTTGTAGGGCCCATGCACTTGCCTGAGAGAGAAGGGGGAAAGTGAGAAATCAACCCCCAGGAAGAATAGCCTTGCTATAATCCCTTCTACACACACACACACACACGCTCACTCATGATTTTCAGTCCATCAGGTCCGGGATTTGAGCTGTGCAATTCGCCATGTGGGATCCAACACCTTAGCCTCTATGCCACCTGCTGGCCCTATCTATGCATTTTTATAGCACTTGTACTTTAAATAATTACTCTTTTACTCATCCAGGAAACCCGCATTCCCATGGTCTTGAACTTTGGCGAGTGTCAGAAATTGAAAATACAGATTTCTGGGTTCTACTTTCAGAGTTTTTGCATCCTAGCTGATGCTATGACCTCTTCTGCACTAGAAACCTTGAGGGGAGGGGCCAGCAGTTAGCGTAATGGCTATGTCGCTGGACTCCCACATGATCGACTGCGGTTCGCATCCCAAACCCGGTGGCTTAAAACTCACGCCGGGCACGTGTGCGTGTGTGCCCAAGATCCCAAGAGGAGAACAGAGGAGAAGGGATTGCGGCGTGACCATCCCCCCTGGGGGGTGATTTCTCGCTTTCTATGTGCCTTTCTGGCAAGTGCACACGCCCTGTAGCAAAAAACCTCTTCAAAAAAAGAAAAGAAATCTTCAAGGGGGACATAACTCTTGCCATCAAGAAGGTAATCTAGGGGCTGGCAGGTGGCATGGTGTTAAGGCGCTGGACTCCCACCCACATGACTGATCATGGTTTGAATCCTGGACCTGGCGGCTTGCTTTCTCACTTTCCCTCTCTCTTTTTCTCTCTTTCTCGCTGGTAAAGTTAAAAAATAATAATGAATAAAATTAATTATTAAAAAAAGAAAGAAGGTAATCTAGGGCCAGGAGGTGGGGATTAAGGGAGCTGGATCCCCCATGACTGATTGTGCAGTTTGAGTCCTGGACCCAGCTGCTTGAAAAACATGTCAGGCACTTGAATGTGCATGCACAAAATCCTGAAAGGAGAATGGAGGAGAGATTGCAGCGAGGCCGTCCCTCCCTTGGGGGTGGGTGTGTGGTGATCTCTCTCTCTCTGTCTCTCTGGCAAGCATACCTGCTCTATAGCAAACTTTATAAAAAAAGTAATCTAGCAGAGGCCAAAGATAGGACTGGATGTCCAGCCAGTAACTCAAAGTAGAGGTGGACTGTCTATGTAAGAGCTTCTGTGGTGTTTAGGTGGAGAATTTGCTTTGACTTGACAGGATTCAGGGCAGACTGCATAAAGGAGGGCATTTGGGAACCAGCAGTTAGCATAATGGCTATGTTGCTGGATTCCCATGTAGCTGACCTCGGTTCGTGTCCCGGACCCGGTGGCTTAGAACTCACGCCGGGTGTGTGTGAGTGCGTGCCCAAGATCCTGAGAGGAGAAGGGATTGCGGCGTGACCATCCCCCCTGGGGGGTGATTTCTCGCTTTCTGTCTCTATGTCTCTCTCTGTCTGTCTGGTGAGTGCACGTGCCCTATAGCAAAAACCTCTTAAAAAAAAAAAAAAAAGATGGCATTTGAAGTGGACCTTGGTAAGATTTATACTTTTGGAGACTGGTAGGACTTCCTAGGCAGAGGAATATCAGACATTAAGAGCGAGAAAGAACATGGGACCAGCAAATGGCATAATGGTTACATCACTGGACTCCCACATAGTAAACTGTGGTTCAAATCCCAGACTGGGTGGCTTAAACTCACACTGGGCACTTGTGCGTGCATGCCTAAATCCCAAGAGAATGGAGGAGAAGGGATTGCAGCGTGGCCATCCCCCCGGGGGATGATTTCTTGCTTTCTGTCTGTCTCTCTTTCTGTCTTCCTGGAAGGCGCACACCCTATAGCAAAAACCTCTCTTAAAAAAAAAAAAAAAAAAAAAAAAAGATTGAGAAAGAACAGAGATCGCCGCTTGTTGATACTTCCCCTGCGGGCATGGGTTTTGCCTGGGAGGGAATGGGAGATGAGGGTACTATGTAACTAGAACTCTCCTGATTCAGTCTTCCTCTACATCATTGCCCTTCACCCTGGAACCAGCCCTGCCAGGTACACACATCATCCACACGTCTTGGGGTGAGGGCACAAGGAATCGCTTGGGTGGTGGCAGGAACTGCTTTGGCAGTGGCAGCCGATGAGTGGTAGAGTTGGCCTAACTCCAAAACCGTCTCCTTCCAGGACTCCAGTCACCAGGCTGGAAAGTTCCCAGGTCCTGGAGGGTCTCCGATGCCAGGTTAAGAACTTTCTGTGTGCATGCTTAATTTCTACCTGAGTGGATAGGCTCATGGAACAGATAAAGCAAAGGAGAAAACCCATATGAAGGACGTCCAGGAATGAGCTTGAGGCCAAAAAGCCTGGAGCCAAATCTTCGATGCTCATTGAGGGTTCTTACTGTTCACCCAGCAGCATTTTCCAGGGAGAGGTCAAAGAGGGGAATTCTGCCCCCATAGGCTCGGGGAGTCTCACTCAGGCATCAGTTTTCCATGGGTTAGACCTTAGTGGGGAGAGGGAAGTGTTTTTGAACAATGGAATTTTCCTGAGGGGACAAGAAAAAAACTAATAAATAATCTAGTCATGTTTGTTTTCCACTTGCTAGTTTTTTTGTTTTTTGTTTTTTTTTCCTTTTTAGTTTGTTTTAAGAAATGCTCTTTGTTGATCTTCTCTTAAGGAAGGCCCATAACATTGTTTCCCAGAGGACCCATGAGGAGTTATGGGGAGTTGGGACCTTCTTCTTAGCCCTGATTGGACCCCAGCTCCCTCTAGCCCGGGCCTCTGGACAGATTGATCAGCAGCAGGTGGGCCAGTACTGGCTGACACAGCATCCTGCTCATGGCAGGGGCTCAGTTCATAGAAGGTGATCGATTTTCCAGTGAATTTCACCAAGAACAGAACCTAGAAGGAGACCCTGGACTTTATGAATTTCTTTATGGAGTACTTTTTTGGGGGATTAAAGAGAAGTTCAAAGAAAACCCTTCCCATCTGTGATTGTACCTTTAACAGTGACCACAACTGCAATAAGCTAGAGACCTTACCATGCATCAGACATGGTTCTGAGTAGTCTACATGGTTAACTCAGTCCCCAAAAGCCAAGTTATTAGTGGCCAAATAAGTTAAAGACCTTTATTCTCCTGATTGTATAGATGAAGGAGGGAACAGCACAATGACCATAGTCACAAAGCTAGGAAATTATTTCATGAGCTGGGATTTGAACCCAGACTGTCCGCCTCCTCTCTTCTTTGTCAGCAGTCAGGCTTGTAGGACTGTTGGCCAGCCTTTCTAAAGAAGTTACCAGTCTCGGGGACCAGCAAATGACGTAATGGTTACGTCTCTGGATTCCCACAGTTAACCATGGATCGAGTCCCATACCTGGCAGCCCAGCTCCTGCTGGGCACATGTGCATGCGTGCCCAAGATCTCGAGAAGAGAATGGAAGAAAAGGGATTGCAGTGTGGCCATCCCCCCCTGGGGGATAATTTTTCCCTTTCTGTCTCTCTGTCCAGTGAGCACACGCACTCTATAACAAAATCTCTCTTAAAAAAAAAAAACAAACAGTCTCCAAAGTCTTCGTTTCCCGAATTCAGGCCTTTTCCACAGTGATAGGAAGAGCTGGGAGCTCCAAAGGAGCAGGGACGTTGCCCGCCGTCCTGTGGCGTAGGAAGAGTGCTGACTTATAGTGTGCTTTGGCTTCCTGTTGGGGAATTTCCTGCCATTTGAGCAGTGGTGTTTTCCCAAGTTCGCCGTGAACCGGGGGGCACGTGACTCAGTTCCTACCTTGGATGGTAATTGTTTTTAAAAACATGTTTTTTGTTTTGCTTAGCATGACAAACCTCTGCACAGTGTGTCCACAACTTTCAAAGTTGTCATTGAGGGATAGTTGGTAGGTGTGTGTTTGGCAGGGCGGGAGGAGGGTCGTATTTCTGTATTTTTCTTGCATGTGTTTTTTATTAGGATGGCCTTTTTTTAAAACATTTATTTCTTGTTTTGGAAATCTAGCTAAAATATGAAGATTTTGGTGAACCCCATAGGGACTTGTCTCAATATTCCCCCTTGTAAGGTTGATGGGATATGACTTTGACTAGAATGGCTCCCCAGAGAACCAGATTTATGAGGGCCAGATCAGAACATCTCCTGCCTCACTTCCCATCACGTGACACTGGCTTATTAAGGGTCTTTTCTGTACAAAGACCAACCCCTCATCATGCCTCTAGGCCCGTTGTATTCCTGAATTAGTTTTCTGACAGTTTATTTCACACAAATAATTCCTTGTGGTCTTATGTTAGAAATTAATCAATCCAGGGCTGGCAGATGGCATAATGGTTACATCACTGGAATCCCACACACTGACCGTGGTTTGAGTCCCAGACCCGGTAGCTTGAAACTCAGGCCAGGCACATGTGCAAGCGTGCCCAATCCCCAAGAAGGGATTGTGGTGTGGCCATCTCCCCTGGGGAGTGATTTCTCACTTTCCGTCTCATTGTCTGTGTCTCTCCTGTGAGCACATGTGCCCTAAGGCATAATGAAAACTCATAAGGAAAAAAAAAAAGAAATTAAGCAATCAGAACTCAGTTTGAGACTAATATAGCTTCACACAGCTGGTACATGCTAGGGATAATTTTTTTTTACCCATAATATTAAATGAGAACAGGCTGACAGGGGCCAGCGGGTGGTGTGGTGGTTAAAGCACTGGACACCCATATGACCGACTGTGGTTTGAGTCCCAGACTTAACAGCTTAAAAATCATGCTAGGCACATGTGTATGCGTGCCCAAAATCCCAAGAGGAGACTGGAGGAGAAGGGACAGCATGATGGCCATTCCCCTGAGAGGTTATTTCTCACTTTCCCTCCCTCTATCTCTGGCCAGTGAACATGTGCCCCCTATGGCAAAAACCTTTAAAAAAATGACAAACAGGCTGGTGAAATTTCAAGAAGCATGTGAGCTTTCTGGTGCCGTGTTAGATACGATGAAGGTAACTTTGCCAAAAGGATCTCTTCTGATTGTCTTATTTCTTCCCCCAGTGTCTCTCTGCACTGCCTAATTTCTCCTTTAAAAAAATCAATCAATCAATAAAGCTGGGCTGGCCATGATGGCACGAGTAGAAGTTGTCGCTCTGTGGTGATTGAGACTGCATGGGAGGTCCAGATTTAATTCCTAGTCCTACCAAAAAATAGGTCCAGGGTGGTGGCATGCGCCTCTGGTCGTAGCTAGCTGGGAGGCTAGCATCATGGCTCTAGTGCTCCAGGGGCAAGCTTGAGTAACAGAATTGAGTCACAATCAATGTGTTAAGACCCTTTCAAAAATACCTATCTCGGGGCCAGCAGGTAGTACGGTAGTTAAGGCCCTAGATTCCCACATGGCCACCGCATTTAGAGTCCCAGACCTGGCCACTTGAAAATCATGCAAGGCATGTGTACGTGCCCCAAGTCCCAAGAGGAAAATGGAAGAGAAGGGATTGTGGCATGGCCATCCCCCCTGGGGGTGGTGGTTTTTCATTTTCCTTCTCCCTTTCTCTCTGTCTCTAGTGAGCACACTCGCCCTATGGCAAAAACATTTTTTTAAAAAAATTCTCTTTTCCTCTTTTGTTTTTGTGTTTTTTTGAGACAAGGTATATTGAAAAAGCCCTCTTTTCCTATTTTCCTTTTTAGTTCAGTGGATCTCAGCATTTTTCTAGATTCCTTGTGAACACTTCCAATTCTCTCCCCCAAAAGAAACTTACAGACACACTGTAGCAGTCAGGCAAGGCTGCGTTATGCTGCTGGGACAAACAAGTCTAAAGTCCTAGTGATGAGGAGCCAGGTGGTTGCATAGTGTTAACACAAGTGGACCCACCTGGGGGTAGGTCCTGGGTTCATAGCCTAGGACCCCTGTCCCCAGTCACACCGAGCAGGGGTGTACATGCCCACAATCTAGACTGGCTGAGAATGAGGGTGGATTGTGGCATAAAGACCCTGTTGGAGGTGTTTGTGTGTATTTCTCTCTCCCATGAAAGAAATCCATTTTTAAAACTTAAAAAAAAGAAAAGGCTATGGCTGGTTATGGCCACAGGTTCTCCAACTGCATGCAAGAGCGACCTGGAGAGACTCTAACAGCCCAGGCCACACAGCACCTGCAGCTGCCACTCACCTTTCCTGTAGCGTCCGTGGCCCGAGTCCAGGTGTGCCTAGGGACATGGGTGGCTCTTGGCTGGGAGCTTTCACACGAGGCTTTTGTTCTGCAGATGGCCCAGCTCCCGGCAGGTCTGGTGCAGAGGCGTCAAGGATCAGGCTTGCTCCTGGAGCACTGGAGACTAAGCCCGTTCTGTGTGAGCCAGGTCTGCAGAGTTGGGAGAGACAGGAAGGGGCAACCAAAGGAAAAGCAGCATTTCTGGTGGAAACGGCAAATATCATATCTATAAGTGGCCAATAAAGACTCTGGAAGTGTCAAAAAAAAAAAAAATACTGCTTGAGCACTTAAAATCCTAGTGGCCTGCAATAACAGGTTTACTAGTGTCTCGTGCTGTGTTCACTGAAGGTTGGATGGGAGCGTCATTCCTCCAGCATCCTCTGGGACCCAGATTGACCCTGAAGTACCACCCAGAATGTTGCCAGTTGCCATGACGGAGAGAAGTCTAATGAATGGTTTCACACCAGCGAGAAAGGGTCTGGCCTCTGAATGATAGGTGTCTTTTCCAGTTCCAATGTAATAGTTAAAGTAAATCCCAAAGCCTCACCCAGTCGTTAGGGGGCCTAGAAGTTCAAGCCTACATATATGTCCAAAAGGGGGAGAGCCAGAAATATTTGGTAAACATGAAGATCAATGCATGAGAGTATGTTTTTCTTATTAAGAATATGTGCAGGGAACTGGATTGTAACACAAAACTCTGTGAGGGTGACCCACGTGGGAAGGGTCCAGGTTCATGTCCAGGAGATCCCCCTGAACATGCTAGGTGCATGTGTGCCCATGATTTGGAGCTGACTGACACCAGGGGGTCAATAATGGCATGGGGTTGGGGTTGCTTGTCTGTCTGCCTGTCTCTCTCTCTCTCTCTTTGTGTCTCTCTTGCTTGTGTAAGAAAGAAAACTTTTTTAAAAAGGTATTTAAAAAAAAATTTTATATATATATATTTTTGCTATAGGGCGTGTGCACTCGCCAGACAGACAGAGACAGAGAGATAGAAAGCGAGAAATCACCCCCCAGGGGGGATGGCCACGCTGCAATCCCTTCTCCTCCATTCTTCTCTCGGGATCTTGGGCATGCCCGCACAAGTACCAGGCATGAGTTTTAAGCCACCGGGTCCGGGACGCGAACCGCGGTCGACTATGTGGGAGTCCAGCAACATAGCCATTACACTAACTGCTGGCCCCATATTTTGGTGCAACTTTTTAAAATCCATGCATAGTTTTTTCTTCTCTCCTCTCCATCACCCTCTCCTCCCCTAGGGATTTTTGGGCATACGCACACACACATACCTGGCATGTTTCTCAAGTTGCCAGGTCAGGGACTCAAACCAAAGTTGGCCATGTGGGGTCTAGCTGCGTTAACCACCACACCACCAGACTGGCCTCAGTGTTTTCATTTTATGGATATTTCCATGAACTTTTTGAAGTATTAGAGGCTGGTTTACTGAGAAAAGGACTGGGGGAGGAGCTAAAATAATAGCTGCTGATTAGCTAAGGGGAGAATGTACTTTTTTTAAAAAAGGAATTATTCATTTTTTATTTATTCATTCATTTAATTTGACCAGAGAGAGAAGGCGAAACAAGCCTGGTGACTTGAACTGGGGTTGACCATGTGGGAGTGTTCAGCACCTTAACCACCATACTGCTGGCCCCGAGGGAGAATGTACTTTTAAAAAGATAAAGGAGCACAGAAACATATAGAGATTATGCTGGGAACTAGGAGAGTAATGGGTAATACAAACCGCAGTTTTCCCAGAATCATTTAGTCTTGACTCTGAAATACACGCGGAGCCAGGCTCTTAAGCAGAACGCTCCGCTCTCCCTCCCTCCCGTCCAGGCAAGCCCCCGGAGTAGATGGAGAACTCCACCAGGGAGCCAGTTCATTCTCGTAGCTCTTTTCTGGCTTCTGCCATTCACCAGGGGATCCTCAAAGAAGTTCTGGTCCTAAGTCAGCCACCACTCAGCGGAAAGCAATGTTAAGCTCAGCAGGTTTCGGTAGTGAGTCTGGGGAGGAACGAAAGAGAGATTCTGTGTTCTCTGGTTAGGATAGGAGTTTTCCTCTCTGCTGATGGGGGAAGAGGGGATGTCCTCTGCCCGTTCTCCCATTACAAGGCCTCAGCACCTATGCTTGGGTGCACACTGGCTGGCTTCTGCTGTGTGCAGTTAGGTGTCACGGAATGGTGTTGCCACTTTGCCGGGGCTGGGAGGTCATGTTTCCCACCCAGCTCACTTGATAGAAGACAGTCGTGGGGAGATTCAGAGGTACGTCCAGGGGGACAGAGATAAAGCTGTGGGCCTGAGCCCAGGCCCCGAGTGTCGGTTGGACCTTTTGGAATACTGTGTGTGTGCAGCAGGGGTGACGATCGACGACCGGGATGTATTCATGTATGAGTCTATTAGGGAGAGAGGGAGGCTTTTTTTTTTTTTTTTTTACTTTTTAAAACAACGTTAACAAAGGGAACCAGCAGTTAGCGTAATGGCTATGTTGCTGGACTCCCACATAGTCGACCGCGGTTCGCATCCCGGACCTGGTGGCTTAAAACTCACGCCAGGTGCGTGTGCGTGCGTGCCCAAGATCCCGAGAGGAGAATGGAGGAGAAGGGATTGTGGCGTGATCATCCTCCCTGGGGGGTGATTTCTCGCTTTCTGTCTCTCTATCTCTCTCTGTCTGGCGAGCGCATGCGCCCTATAGTGAAAACCTCTCAAAAACAAAACAAAACAAAACAATGTTAACATGATTTAACTCATTCTGAGAAGAGATGCGTGTGGAAGTACTATAATATTTTTATTTTTTAAATTTATTTTAGTTTACTTATGTGTTTATTTAGTCAATTTCTACCATAGGGTATGTGTGCTTGCCAGAGAGAAACAGAGAGAGGGAAAGTGAAAAATCACACCCCCCCAGGGGGGGATGGCCACGCTGCAGTCCCTTTTCCTCCATTCTCCTCTTGGGACCTGGGGCGTGCACACACATGGGTCAGCGTGGTTTTTCAAGCTGCCAGGTCTAGGACTCGAACCTTGCGGTTGGCCATGTGGGAACCAGCCACATTAACCTCCACGCTACCTGCTGGCCCAATACTTGAACATTTTTAAAACACAAATTTGTCATTATAAAGCAGATAATAAATAGTATATGTAAGATTTGTAATGGAAAAAAATGGAAGTTCTTCAGGAATAGAGGACAAATGAGGGGCTGGGGTGGTTAAGGGTACTGGACTCTCACATGGCCAACTGCAGTTTGAGTCCCAGACCTGGCAGCTTGCTTTCTCACTTCCTCTTTCTCTTGCTCTGTTCCTCTTTGGTCAAATTATAAATAAATAAATAAATAAAGTTAAATAAAATAATTATTTAAAAATAATTCTTTAATAACAGCTCACCCTAAATTTATTCCTCAGATAATAACAACTCACCCTAAATTTATTCCTCAGATAAATTTTTTTAAGTTTTTAAAATTTCTGATAGATTATTTTACTGCCAGGGAGCATGTGTGCTCACTAGAAAGAAAGCACCCCTTCATGGAGTGTGGTCACCCCCCACAATTCCTTCTCCAACTTTTCTCCATCCTGTCAGGATTTAGGGCATCCGTGCACATGCATCTAGTGTTTTTCAGGACACCAAGGCAGTGATTCAAACCATGGTCAGCCATAAGGGATCCAGCTTTTTATGCATAGTGCTTGACTACTGGAGTTGGTCCTATTTATCTTAATTCTCTAATGAGAGAGGGAGAAAGGAAGAGAGAGACAGGCATCCTCAACAGTCTCATGGCACTGAGACCTCCTCCCCCCAGCCTTCAGCCAGCCAGGGTGTGAGGTGTGGATGCCGGCGTGTCTCAGGTTGGCTCAGATGTGAGTCTGGTGTCGTCCTGGTGACTTCTGGCACCGCAGAACACACTCCTCCACATGCCACCGTAACTAGGCCAGATATTTTTCTTTTTTTGGAGAGGTTTTTGCTATAGGGTGCGTGCGCTCACCAGAAAGACAGAGAGAGACAGACAGAAAGTGAGAAATCACCCCACAGGGGGGATGGCCATGCCACAATCCCTTTGCCTTCATTCTCCTCTCAGGATCTTGGGCATGCACGCACACGTGCCCAGCGTGAGTTTAAGCCACCGGGTCTGGGACTCGAACCATGGTCGGCTACATGAGAGTTCAGTGACATAGCCATTACACTAACTGCTGGTCCCTAGGCCAGATTTTTTTTTTTAAATAAAATTATCTTATTTAACTTTATTTATTTATTTTAATTTGACCAGAGAGGGACAGAGAGAGAGAGAGAGAGAAAGAGGGAACGCGCGACAGCCAGGTCTGGGACTTGAACTGTGGTTGCCCATGTGGGAGTCCAGTCCAGTGCCCTTAACCACCACACCACCTGCCAGCCCCAGCCAATGTTTTTTTTTTTGGAGAGATTTTTTTGGCTATTGGGCGCACGTGCTTGTCAAAAAGATAGAGAGAGACAGAAAGCAAGAAATCACCCCTGGGGGAATGGCCACGCTGCAGTCCCTTCTCCATTCTCCTCTCAGGATCTTGGGCATGCACGCACATACACCCGGCATGAGTAAACCACTGGGTCTGGGACTCAAAACGCGGTTAGCAACATGGGAGTCCAGTGACATAGCCATTAGGCCAATTGCTAGTCCCCAGATTTTTTTTTTTTGGAGAGGTTTTATTGCTATAGGGCGCGTGCACTTGCCAGACAGACAGAGAGAGACATAGAGACAGAAAGCGAGAAATCACCCCCCAGGGGGGATGATCACGCCGCAATCCCTTCTCCTCCATTCTCCTCTTGGGATCTTGGACACGCACGCACATGCGCCCGGTGTGAGTTTTAAGCCACTGGGTCTGGGACGCGAACCGCAGTCAACTACGTGGGAGTCCAGCGACATAGCCATTATGCTAACTGCTGGTTCCCAACTAGTCCCCAGATTTTTTTTTAAAGAATTATTTTACTGGGGCCGGCAGGTGGCATGGTGGTTAAGGGCTATGGACTCCCACATGGCCGACTGGTTCAAGCCCCAGACCTGGCAGCTTGCTTTCTCACTTTCTCTTTTTCTTGCTCTGTTCCTCTCTGGTCAAATGAAAATAAGCAAGTAAATAAATAAATAAAGTAATTATATTATTGTTCATTTCTTTTTTTTTTTTAAGAATTATTTTATTTAACTTTATTTATTTATTTACTTATTTTTCATTTGACCAGAGAGGGACAGAGTGAGAGAGAGAAAGAGGGAAAGTGAGAAAGCAAGCTGCCAGGCCCAGGACTTGAACTGTGGTTGGCCATGTGGGAGTCCAGCTCCCTTAACCACCATGTCACCTGCTGCCCCCCAGCCAGATATTTTTAAAAACTTAATTTTTTTCTAGTTTTGGGTTTTTTGATTACTTAATTAATTAATTAATTAATTTTTGAGAGTTTTTTTGCTATAGGGCTCATACACTCACCATAAAGACAAAGACAGAGAGACAGAAAGCGAGAAATCATCCCCCAGGGGTGATGGCCATGCCACAATCCCTTCTCCTCCATTCTCCTTTCAGGATTTTTGGGCTCACAGGATCTTGGGCACACATGCACATGCTCCTGGCATGAGTTTTAAGCCACCGGGTCCAGGACTTGAACCGCTGTCAACTACCTGGGAGTCCAGCAACATAGCCATTATGTCAACTGCTGGTCACTCTAGTTTTATCATTTGAAAAAAAAAAAAATTGAGAGAAAAAAATTTAAAATTTGCATAATCTGACTACTTAACGATATTAATATTTTTATGCCTCTTCCATGTGTATGCATGTTATATGTGTGTTTTTAAAAGCAAAATTGCTAATTTTTAAAAGTTAAATATTTTCTGCACACATTTGAAAATTGGGGAAGGGGCCCTATGTTGGGGTTTGCAAGGGTTCTCTGAATGTGATCTAAGAGGCAGCGCAGTGTGAAATGAGAGGACTGGGGGCCTCCTCTGGAGGAAGAGCAGCAGCTATGGCCCTGACTCTAGCGCCAGAGCAGGCTGATGGGAGGTGAGAGTGCACTGTTCATGGCAGGGAGAGATGGAATTGTACCAGATTATAACGAGCGCAGAGGAAGTCATTTACACTCTCTAGGGAGACGGACCTGAGACAATTAGAATTTTTCCACCTCTAGCTAGTGACTCTTGTATTACGGAGGCATACATGGAAGAGAAAAGCCCTTGATCTTTCTGATAATAATTAAGCATTGCTCTATCACGGGGTAGCTCCTGGCCCCTCGCAGTTATTAATCTGAGTTTTCAGGGGATGGAGGAGATTGGCACCAAGAAAGTTGAAGCGTTTTCTCAGAAATCTCTTAAGAGAGGAAGAAGATGGATCAGCAGTTAGTGTAATGGCTATGTCGCTGAACTCCCATGTAGTCAACTGCGGTTCGAGTCCCGACCCGGTGGCTTAAACTCACATTGGGCTTGTGTGCGTGCGTGCCCAAGATCCCGAGAGGAGAATGGAGGAGAGGGGATTGCGGCGTGGCCATCCCCCATGGGAGGTGATTTCTCGCTTTCTGTCTTTCTGTCTCTCTCTCTGTCTCTCTGGCAAACACACACACCCTGTAGCAAAATCCTCTCCAAAAAAAAGAGAGGAAGAACATGCTGTCTTAAAACTGAGTGTATTAGGTTGTCAGAGAAATCATGATTTTTTTTTTTAATGCAAAAATGCGTCATGACTTTTCCAACAAGCCAGTATTTTGGGGGCCAGCAGATGGCATTGTGGTTAAGGTGCTGGATCCTGCCTGGCTGGCGGCATGGTTTGAGGCCTGGACCTGGTAGCTTGTGAAACGTGCTAAGTGTGTATGCCTGTGTGCCCCAGGTCCTGAGAGGAGAATGGAGGAGAAGGTAATGTGGGATGGTTGTACCCTCCGGGGGCCAAGTTCTCACTTCCTCCCTCTCTCTCCTCTCTGAACGCACATTCCCGACAGGGAAAAAAGGGAAACAATGGAATATATTCAGTGCCCACCAAGCCTTAAATACCTTGGCATTCCTACCTTTCCTCAAGGTGCCTAGAGGCACGGGGTGGGCGAGCTCCTTTGCTGCCACTGTCTTTACATTCTCACCCTGTTCTATGCCACGTGTCCTTCACTCTGGTACAAACGGGGCTTAAATGGAAGTGAATGGGCGAGGCCTGCTAGCTTCGCCTGCAGGACACTGTCTGGGCACCTCTGTGTTCTGGGAGCTGCCCCTCCGGCTGGTCCTCAGTCTGCGTGCCTCTGTCTCACCTTCCACCTGCAGGGTTCTGGCTGGTGTGGACCATCATCATCATCCTGAGCTGCTGCTGCGTCTGCCACCACCGCCGAGCCAAGCACCGTCTTCAAGCCCAGCAGCGGCAGCATGAAATCAACCTGATCGCCTACCGGGAAGCCCACAATTACTCAGCGCTGCCATTCTATTTCAGTACGTAACCGAAAGCCAGCATACCCTACCCTCAGGCTCAAGGCCCAGAGTCCCTGTGGGCATGGGGGAGGTCCCCTTTGACCGCACCCAGAACAGGGTCTCAAAGGACAAGAACAAGAAGGTATTCCTTCAGCACAGAGAGGCAGGAAGGTCCCTGAGGCCACTGGAGCTTTCAGAAGCTCACCAGACCCAGTAGCTGGGTCCCGGCCAGCTTCTATCCCTCTAGCAGATTAATATTATTTTTTTTTTAATTTTATTTTATTTTTTAGAGATTTTTATTTTTTTTTGGAGAGGTTTTTGCCTTAGGGCGCATGCGCTCGCCAGACAGACAGAGAGAGACAGAGAGATAGAAAGTGAGAAATCACCCCCCAGGGGGGATGGCCACGCTGCAATCCCTTCTCCTCCATACTCCTCTTGGGATCCTGGGCACGCACGCACATGCGCCTGGCGTTTAAGCCACCGGGTCCGGCATGTGAACCGCGGTCGACTACGTGGGAGTCCAGCGACATAGCCATTACGCTAACTGCTGGTTCCTTATTATTTATTTTTTTTTAAGGCACAGTTAGCTGGTAGATAATGTGACTGAATCGAGATGTGGAGTCCGGTGGCCTGACTTTCTCCCGTTGTGCTTACTGCCATGTGATGTGCCTGAGCATGGGGCGCTGTGAAAGGGCAGGTGTAGGGTGGCATTGGGACTTCATGGGAACCAAGACACTCGGTGACTCCCTGAGAGCATTCCCCAGGCTTTCCTGAGGTTCCTGGCCCATGACCTCTCAAATGGTCTGTGACAGCCCAGCTATGCGGCTGACCCCGTGTCATTCTGCAGTGTCATAGTCGTTTGAACTCCACAGCTAGAAGGCTTGAGTGCTCAGCACAGTGCCTGGCGTGTAGCGCGTGCTCAATAGACGCTGGGTGTTGTTGTTATGTCAGAACTAGGTCACCTGCCTCAAGTCAGCATATAACTCACCTGATGTATTTTTTACAGAATTATTTCAAACTTTATTTATTTTAATTTGACCAGAGAAGGACAGAGTGAGAGAGAGAGAGAGAGAGAGAGAAAGAGACTGCGAGTGAGAAAGCAAGCTGCGGGACCAGCAGTTAGTGTAATGCTATGTGGCTGAACTCTCATGTAGTTGACCACGGTTTGAGTCCCGGATCCAGTAGCTTAAACTCACGCCGGGCGCGTGTGCGTGCGGGCCCAAGATCCCGAGAGGAGAAGGGAGGAGAAGGGATTGCGGCATGGCTATCCCCCCTGGGGGGTGATGTCTCGCTTTCCATCTCTCTGTCTGTCTCTCTTTCTTTCTGGCGAGCACACACGCCCTATAACAAAAACCTCTCCAAAAAAAAAAAATGCAAGCTGCCAAATCCTAGACTCAAAACCATGGTCGGCCATGAGGGAGTCTAGCACCCTTAGCCACCACGCTACCTGCCATCTCCACCTGATGTATTTTTAATAAGCCTTGAGTGACAGAGGCCCTCTCCTTTGCTGCTAACCCATCCGCTTTTGATCCGAGTCAAGGGAAAGCTCGATTTTTCTTTTCACTTCACCTCCAGCTGCTCTGGAGTGAGAGAGACAACAGATTCCTCACCTCCCAGAAAAAGAACCCCTTCAGTACACCTGGAAGAGTGGGGGGAAGGAAAAGTGGTCAAGAAGTCTGAAGTGAGGGTCCCTGATCCTGAGGCCTATGGAACGTGGTTGGAGGCCACAGCCTGAGTGAGAACACGAGACCGTGTGCGCAAGGGAACAGAAAGTGGCTCATGGCCGTCCACCACGTTTGCCCGTCCGTCTGCCATACTCCAGGCAGGCAGGAAGTCTGTGCCTATGAAGCAGCGTTAGGTGACTGGGGTCTCGGGAAGCTAGGTTGGGTCATTCCCGGCTGTCCCGCTTTCCCGCAGGCTTGCCCGCAGCCCTCGCTCGTGTCACCTGGGTATGCCTGGGTGGGAAGAGACGGTGCTGGTGTTTGGTGTGCTGTGTGGCCTGTCCTAGAACCCGCGCCAGTGTAATTTCTTCTCCCTCCCTCCCTGTTTTAGGGTTTTTGCCAAACTATTTACTACCTCCTTATGAGGAAGTGGTGAACCGACCTCCAACTCCTCCCCCACCATACAGTGCCTTCCAGCTCCAGCAGCAGCCGCTGCCTCCACAGTGTGGCCCTGCAGGTGGCAGCCCCCCAGGTGCCGATCCCAGGGCCTCCCAAGGGGCACAGAGTAGCCCCTTGTCTGGGCCCAGCAGAAGCAGCACAAGACCCCCGAGCATCGCCGACCCTGAGCCCTCCGACGTGCCAGCCAACCGAGCAGCCTCCAAAGCCCCTGGAATGGAGCCCACTGGCTCTGTGGCCGGCCTAGGGGAGCTGGACCCCGAGGCCTTCCTGGACAAGGATTCAGAGTGTAAGGAGGAGCTGCTGAAAGATTATAGCTCTGAGCATGGCAGCGCACCCCCCAACAGCAAAGACAAGACTCCTGGCAGACACCGCCGCTTCACAGGTGACTCGGGCATTGAGGTGTGCGTGTGCAACCGGGGCCACCATGACGACGACCTTAAAGAGTTCAGCACACTCATCGATGATGCCCTGGATGGGCCCCTGGACTTCTGTGACAGCTGCCACGTGCGGCCTCCCGGTGACGAGGAGGAGGGGCTCTGCCAGCCCTCCGAGGAGCAGGCCCGAGAGCCGGGGCCCCCCCACCTGCCACGGCCGCCCGCGTGCCTGCTGCTGAATACCATCAACGAGCAGGACTCTCCAAACTCCCAGAGCAGCGGCTCCCCCAGCTAGAGCTGGCCTTTCCTGCCCCCGAGAACGCGGCGCCGCCACCAGGGTAGGGGAGAACCACGAGAGAAGCATTAAGTGACTTTCAGAGAGAGTGGTGCAGCCACTTTTGTTTTTTTCTTGTTTTTCCCTCCCTCCTCTCCTGTTTTTTCCTACATCTCCAAGTACAGTCTCGGGTGTGCCTGCCTCTCCCCGATAAAAGCACAGTGTTGTAGGAGGCTGAGGAGTTGCTTCCGTGACTCATTCCTCACACCCCACCCCAGCCCTTCGGCTCCCCCTTCCAGGTCATTTCTCACCTACCTGCTTAGGTCAGACAGGTGTGTTTCAAAAGCCCCCAAGGAAGGAGGCTAGGATTATGCCCTGAGATGATTCTTGGTGGTGGAGTGGCTTTACGTTCTGATTTTAGTTTAAGAGAACTTCACTGTGTCTCAGTCGAGGGGAGGTGGCCTGTCTTGGCCCTCGGTAAAGAAGGAAGCCCACAGAGGCCCAGGCACGTCACCTGTGTCTGCCAGTGTCTGGGTGCCTGCAGAGCCAGAATTGGGCTGATCCCATGGGAGTGCGAGGGCCGACAGACAGGGGTGAGGCAGGTCGATAGGGAGCTTGTTATCTCTCAGCCTTCAGGTGAGAGATGGGTGCACGCCCATGCATCATCCGGGCTCTCCTCAGCAGGCTCTGGCTAGCTGCAGGCTGGCTCAGGTCTGGAAGAGTATGCTGCCTTCTCTTTGTTTTTTCTTTCCAAAACAGACAACAAAAGCCAGCTGAAAACAAAACACCTTACCAGTGGGAAAGGAAGTCTGTGGCCTTTCCCAAGTTGGCCTTCAAAGAGCCTGGCTGCGCTTGAGCCAGAAGGAGGCATTTAGTGTAAGGCTGGGGTGGGGCTGTCTTAGGAACTCTGAGCAGGGAGCCCCAGGCCGTGCCGTGGCTGTGGCCGTGGCTAGAGGAGCAGCTTTCTGCATCTCTGTCCTTTGGTCTGTGCCCACAGGTGTCTGGTGTCCTCCTCCCTAAGCCTGTGGGCCCTAGGCCTTCAGGCCTCACTGTCATGTATGAACAAAGGGACTGAGGACGCTGTGGTCCTCCGAAAGGGCAACCCCATAGCCCGGCTCTCATGCAGTATTTTCTCTTTGATTCTGAATAAGTTGCGCCTGTTTGTTGTAAACTGACCACTTGGAAGAAATAGCTTGGTTGTCTGTGGCGGTTAGGCCCTGGGCCCACCCCTTTGACTGGGGTGATGTATTTCTCTGTATGCGAAGAGTCTCAGTGGCCCGGGTAGGGGGTGAAGGCCGCCGTCCAGAGGCCCGCAAGATCCTTACTGCAGGATCCTTTGCCTTCAGATAACCAGTTGAGCTTTGGTAGGAACAATCTGAAAAGAGAAAGCAAACAGCCGGAAACTAACATTCCCCGTCCAGCCTGTTCAGATGAAGAGTCTGGTTCTTTCCCCACTCTCGCATGGTGATATTCGGACTAGGCATTGACCTTATGGTAAGCAAGGAAAAAGAAATTTTATATATATATAAAATTTATATTTATATATATATATAAAATGCCCCAAAACAGACAAACCCAAGGCTGTGAGTGAACAAGTGACTGCATTTGGAGTCCACAAAACCAAAATCCGTGTCGAACAAAGTGAAGTCCCTACGCAGTGACTTCTCAGATGACCTGTGTGTGCGTGTGTCTGTCCGTCGTGTGTGCGCCCCAAGCCCTGTTTTCCTGTGAAGATACTTTGAACGGCAGCCATTCTGCTCACATTAACCACATATGGAGCACGTATGGCCCTCTCAAGGTGATTTATTTTACACATTTACTGTTTACTGAACAAATGTCTGACTGCGTACTCGGGTGTATCAGCAGCGTCGTCGACGGCAGTCCCCGTGTTTGCCAGAGACACTGTGCTCTCGGTAGAGGTTTTACTCTACCCCTCACTGCAATTTGCACATTGCTCCGTGGACACTCAGAGACCTGTGTTCTGTTCCCTGTACATGGAAACTTGCTCTGAACCTGCTGCCTCCCTCGGCCACTCTTGGCCCTCGGCATCAGCCCTCCGGGGGTGTCTGCAACCCCTTGGGAACAGAAGACGAAGGTGGGGTTTCAGACACAAGCCTGACTGGATCTTCAGTGACAGGCTCGGACTAACTGTGGCCCAGACGTCGGCCCCACCAGGGTTGCCAGGAGGCTTGGGCGGACGCCACGGTGTCGCAGGGTTTACCTCCTCCTGCTTGTTCCAGCCCCGCGGGCAGGCTGGTGTGCAGCCGGAGGGGGCCGGCGCGTCAGCACCCTCAGATGCCTTTCCTCCCTCCTTTTTTTTTTTTTTTTTTTTTTAATTAAAACCCAAACAACTCACTGAAGTGTCTCAAAGGAGAACAAGTTTTTACCAAAACGAACCCTTCTTCAGTTAGCTGATCAAATGGGTGAATTGCGGCCCTCTGGAGTGTCCCCAGTTAGAGTGGGGAACCAGCGTGAGTGTTCCCTGCTCGCGTCACTGCAGCGTCCCACCCTGAAGGCATGAGAAGCAGCAGCAGCTGGCTTGATTTCCCCAGTCCCAGTCTGGCCCCTGCTTCAGGAGGCTCTCCTGCTCAGAGAGAAAACTGGAAATGGGGAATTGAAGGAGCTAGGGGCCAGGGAGAGTTGATGGCGTCCGGTTTTCCAGGGGAATGAGAAGGAAGGGATCGGTCAAGGGTTCGGTGCTACAGTCGGAAGAGTTGCAGATGCTAACACATTCCTGTGTGAGGCTCACTACATTTGTCAGTTATTGTGAGTATGTGTATCTTAAGCAATAAGATTCAGCTGGTCAGACTTTTCTGGGCAGTCTCGGTGACGCATTTCCTGTGCTGTGATTGTTCTAAAGACAGAGTGGCTCTAACCACTGTGAGAAGCCCAAATAAAAATCGATCCCAATCATTCTCCTGTGCTTTTTTTCTTACAGCATTTTGCTCCTTATTTCTCTTTCTGACTTCAGGGGGTTGTACCTCCAGATTCACAGACCGCAAGCGCTTTTCCCTTCTCCACACAGAGACTGAGGGCTGTCACGTAGCAGCTGGGGCACGGTCCCAGGCCAAACAGAATCCACAGGGCCAGGCGCAGGCAGGCTGCTGCTCAGGCCATACTGTCTGAGGAACTGGCCTCCAGACGCTCCCACTGTCAAGAGTATTTTTCTTGTGTCTGGAATACTTCGTACAGTCCTACAGACAGGTTAAAATCAGACCCAAAAAACAGACATGAGCCTTGTCAGGTACACCATAGCTAAAATCTGACATCTAAAAGGAAGCAAGGAGGGGCCAACAGGTGGCGGGCTGTTGAGGCATTGGACTCCCATGTGGCTGACTGCGGTTCCAGTCCCGGACCTGGCGGCTTGCTTTCTCACTTTCTCTCTAGTGAGCACATGTGTCCTATAGCACATCCAGAAAATAATAATAATACATTTTAGGATAATTTTTTAAATTTTAAAAAAGGAAGCAAATGGGGACTAGCAGGTGGCATGATGGTTAAGACGCTGGACACTCCCACATGGCCAACCATGGTTCGAGTCCTGGACGAGGTGGTGGCTTGCTTGTCCACTTTCCCTCTCTCTCTTTGTCTCTCTCTGGTCAAATTAAATAAATTAATAAAATTAAATAAACAATTCTTTTTTTTTTTTTTTAAAGGAAGCAAGCAAGCATTCTGAGAGTTCTGCCTTGACACTGTGATAGAAGTGTGGGCGGGACATAATCCCCACGGCGCGGGCAGAGTTGCCCTCTGCCTGGCGCTGTGCTGGATGTTAAAGACGATGCAGAGGAAATACGTAAGACAAGGTCCCTGCCCTCTAGAACTTATAGTTAGGGGCCAGCAGGTGGCATGGACCACCAGACCCGATGGCTTGAAAAACACTCTAGGCACGTGTGCATGTGTGTCCAGAATCCTGAGAGGAAAACAGAGGAGAAGGGATTGTGGTGTGGCCGTCCACCCCAGGGGGTGAGTTCTCACTTTCCCTTTCTCTGTCTTCCTCTCTGGTGAGCGCATACTGCCTATAGCAAAACTCTCAACATGTATGTATAGAGAGACAGATGGGCAGGCAGAATGCGTGTGCTAGGAAGATGAAACATACCCGGACAAAATAGTTCATGAACAGTATACGGGAACTGAAGTGCGAAGTACAGATTTGGACTCTCAGGAGTGATTTGAGGCCTTAGTGCCTGGCAGGAAGTCTCCGATTTTCAGGCAGTGGGGAAGCCCCGAGGGTGCCAGCTAACATCAGTCTTTGCAGTCCGGTACATCTCTCCTAGTACAATGAGAGTCCCTTTGTTCATTTTATGTTCTGCTTAAGCCTGTCCTCTTAGAACCCTGAGTCAGGTGTAAGCCCCTGCTGGAGGACCGTGCAAAGGCATACCCTAGTCTGCCCAGGAGGGAGGCCCCCTACCCAGCATCTCTTCTCTCAGTGGCCAAGGTGAGATGGTGCGCATTCTTCCTAGAAGGCATCCTCCTCCCCTGCTGACTAACGGGCTGGGGCTGGGGTTACTGCAGGGTTATCCTCCCAGTCCCCGGGCTTGCCCAGCTGTCAGCCCTGTTGTCACCGAGGGTCCAGCATTAGTTAGACATGCCTCTACTCCTTACCTTTGACCTCGGGGCAGAGGACACCACCCTGGCCCCTCAGTGACTCGGCATGGTTGCTGCCTCGTTCCTTCTGAACTCCTCTGGGCAGCCCCGGTGGAGCCAGTGTTAGCATTTAGGAAAGCCACAGGAAGGACCTGGAGGAGTATGTCGTTGCCACCCTTTTTTTTTTTTGGAGAAGTTTTGCTGTAGGGCGCATGCACTCCCCAGAGAGACAGAGAGAGACGGAGAGATAGCAAGAAGTCACCCCCCAGAGAGGACGGCCACGCCACAATCCCTTCTCCATTCTCCTCTCAGGATCTTGGGCGCGCGCACACACGTGCCCAGCATGAGTTTAAGCCACCGGGTCCAGGACTCAACTGCAGTCGACTACATGGGAGTCTAGCTATTACACCATCTGCTGGTCCCATTGCTGCCCTTTTTTTTGTGGTTATGTGAGATTTTTGCTGTAGGGTACGTGCACTCACCAGAGAGACAGCCAGAAATCACCTTCTGGGGGGATGGTTATGTCACAATCCCTTCTCCTCTGTTCTCTCAGGATTTGGGGCACACACACACATTCCCCCAGCATGATTTTCACGCCACTGGGTCAGGGACTGAAACCGTGGCCGGCCATGTGGGAGTCCAGTGCCTTAACCACTGCGCTACCTTGGGCCCCCACTGCGGCCTTCCGAGAGCTTCCGGCTGGTTGCCAGAGGCTGTGTGCCGCTGGTACCCAGGTCTGCAGGCCCCATTCCTGTGCTCCAGGCTCCAGGGCCAGAGTTCCATATTTCTCTGGGGATATGCCATGGGTCGTTTCTGTTGCCTGAAGTGACCAAGTTCTGGTGGAGACCTTATCAGTGCCCTGAAGCACAAAACGAAGTAGTGAGAATTTCAGGACTGTTAGGGAAGGGGGAAGGCAAAAACAGCATTTAATTCGGAAGATGGAAAGGGAAGTCAGTCTGACCTACAGCTGGCCAGCTTTGTGCTGAACCTGCTGAGAAGGGCTGTGGGTCTTGGGAGGGGTTCGGGGTTCGAGTTCCAGTCTGGGGGCAAGTGACTGACCTTAATTAAGAACGGAGCCTTTACGGGGCACCTGCCGTGTACAAGGCATTGGGGATACAGAGATGCCTCAGATGAGGTTCCTCCTCAGGAGAGATCGTAATAGTCTAGGGAGGACGAAAGGCCCCAAAGCAGTTTCAGTACCACGTGGTAAGTGCCACAAAGCTTGTGTGCACAGGGTGCTATAGATGAGAATTCAGCCCAACCGAGAGCTCAGGGTGGGCTTCTTGGAGGAGGTTACTCTCCACTGACCTTGCCAGGTGAAAAAGCATGTGAAGGGGATTTGAGACAAACACTGCCTGCAGAGTATTGAGGGCCTACTATGTGCCAGGTGCTGAGAAGTACAAAAAAAGCATGCATGGCTTAAAGTGGGAGATTCCGAACAGTTTAATCCGTCCAGATAATTGTATTGTGGGAGGTGGCAAGAGAGAGTGCTGGAGAGGCGAGCAGGTAATAAAAAGATTTTGAACTTAAATTTGCATTTGCCGTCTTATCGATCGACTGTTTACACAGTGGCTGGGACTTGTCTAAACATCTCGGCTACATCTCGTTTGGTCTTAGCTACATGTGCAAGGTGTAGACTGCAGTCGTCCTGCGTTATTAGTGGGGGCGATCACACGGCTCTTAAGAGGCAGAGCCAGGATCCGAATGAAGCCAGATCTGCTGACCCCAAAGCCCATGCAGTGGAACTCATAGGCCGCACCATGGAGCGTGCAGTCACAGGGTGCTCGCAAGCCACAGGAAGAACTGGGGGCGTGGCTCTAGGGGAGAGGGAACCGACGACAGGGAGTAACTGGGGAAGACGTGGCAGAAACCATGTCCCCTGGAGCTACTGTCTCACCTCTTCCCCTCCCCACTTGTGTGCATCCGAGCCCCTCCCCCCAGGGCCCCACACCCATCCGGGTTTCCAGCCATAAGAACCCCTGGGTGCTGAAGTGGCGTCACACCTAATGTAGATGGTCCATATCAGCTTGCACGGGGAGGGTATAACCTTGGAAATGCAAGATTCTCAGGAGTTAAAGCTCTCTGAAGGACCAGCAGGTGGCGTAATGGTTACATCGCTGCTCTCCCGCGGAGTTGCGTTTCAAGTCTCAGACCCAGCAGCTTAAAACTCATACCAGGCACGTGTGTGTGCATGCCCAAAACCCTGGGTGGGGAGAGAAGGGATTGCAGCGTGACCATCCCCTCAGAGGGTGATTTCTCACTTTCTGTCTGTCTCTGTTTCTCTGGGAAGTTCATGGGCCCTATAGCAAAACTCTCTCAAAAAAAAAAAAAAAAAAAAAAAAAACCTCTTTGGGTAATTTTGTCTCTTCCTCGAAAAGTGTTTTGTTCTTCCTTCGAGAAGATAAAAATAGAGCATTTGGTAGTGGTGAGAAGCAGAAGAGGACTTTTGTTTGATCTGAAATGTCTCCTCATAAGGCTCACTATAGTGAATATTCCTTCCATTTCATATTTCCTCACCAAGAAGTCTCAAGAAATCCAATCTCACTGGGAAAATGTTACAAAACACCCTCGGCGTTGGAGCCATGAGAAGAGTTTGTCTGTGGACTCTCCACCCACTTCCCAGCTGTCAGCTGCCCTGGCTCCGGAGGGGGAGAGGGCACTGGCAGCTGAGATGGGCGTGGGGTGCAGAGGAGGGTGGGTTTGTGGAGGGCCCTCCTGTGGATGGACCCGTCTGCACACTCCTGCTCCCCCTCCTGACCAGCTGGGGACTTACGGGAACATTGCTCAAGCCCTCAGAGAGACTTCCTCCACGGGCTTGGATATAGACGACAATGATAAAGTCTGTACTTAGGAAGTCACTAAGGTTTCATGTACTGTTTGTCCTCACAGCAACACTCCGAGGTTAGGACTCTTCTTCTTTTCCTTTTTTTGTAGTTTGCCAGAGGACAGGTGCACATGTGCATGTGAGAGAGAGACAGACGGTCACGCCACAATCCCTTCTTTTAGGATTTTTGGGCACACATGTATGCATGGTGTGTTTTTTATTTATTTTTTTTTTAAGAGAAATTTTTGCTATAGGGCATGTGCGCTCCACAAAAAGACAGAGACTAACAGAAAGCGAGAAATTACCCTCTGGGGGGATGGCCACACTGCAATCCCTTCTCCATTCTCCTCTTGGGATCTTGGGTACGCACGCACACATGCCCAGTGTGAGTTTAAGCTGCCAAGTCCCAGAGTCCAACCGCAATTGCCTACGTGGGAGTCCAACAACTTAACCATTACACCATCTGCTGGTCCCTATTTATTTTTTAGAATTATTTTTGTTTTTGTTTTTTTAATTTGCCAGAGAGAGAAAGAGAAAGTGAGAAAACAAGCCTCCAGGTCCAGTACTCAAAACGTGGCCGACCATAAGGGAGTCCAGTGGACTAACCACCGCACCACCTGCTGGCCCCAGGCATGTTTTTTAAACGGCCGGGTCTGGGACTCGGACTGTGCTGGTGGCCATGTGGGATCCAGGTGCCTTACCATGCTACCAGTGGCCCGGTTGGTAGTTTCTGCAGATAGCTCAGCCTTCCACAGTACAGACGAGCAAACTGAGGATTAGGAAGGCCAGCTGTCCATGGCCACTCAGTCTAGAAGAGAACTTGTCTTCCCAGCCGGACCTCCTACCCTCTGGACCTCCCACTCAGGAGCGCTCTTCTGCTCACAAAGCCTTTTCTATTTTTTTTTTTTTAGAGGTTTTTGCTATGGGTGCCTGTGCTCATCAGACAGACAGAGACAGACAGAAAGTGAGAAATCCCCCCCCCAGGGGGGATGGCCATGCCACAATCCCTCTCCTCCATTCTCGCCTCGGGATCTTGGGCACACACGTACACGCGCCCGGCGTGAGTTTTAAGCCACCGGGTCTGGGACGCAAACCGTGGTCAACTATGTGGGAGTCCAGCGACATAGCCATTATGCTAAGTGCTGGTCCCCCCTTTCTACTTTTTATCCTCGTCAGGGCCTAAAGGGCAGCACAGGTGGTAAACTAGCCACTTTACAGGTGAGGAAAGAAGTTCAGGAGGCTAGCAGAGAGCTTACGATCCAGGGCTAGGAAACTAGGGAGCCTGGGCCTTCCGGTTCCTCCTTGTCCGGTGCTCCTCTGGCCCTCCTCTATGGTCTGTGTGACTGCTCCCCACCCCTGGACAGGGCATTAATATCTACGTGTGGGGGCCAGCAGGTGGCGTGGAGGTTAAGGACACTGGACTCCCACATGGTCTACTGTGGTTCAAGTCCCAGACCTGGTGGCTTGGTTTCTCACTTTCCCTCTCTCTCTCTCTTACTCTGTCCCTCTCTGGTCAAATTACAAATAAAGTTAAATAAAAATAATTCTTTAAAACAAAAATCTATGAGTGTGACTGCAGTGAGGCTCCTCTGCTTCCGGTTTTGTGGCCACTAAAGGTCAATCAGAGAATTCACTCACTTATTCTAACACGCACTGCACCAGAGGGTTATGGGAAGGGATTTTGGGGAACTGCTTTTTTTTTTTTTTAAAGAGATTTTTGCTATAGGGCATATATGCTCACCAGAAAGACAGAGAGAGACAGACAGAAAATGAAAAATGACACTTTCCCGGGGAGTGGTGACCATGCCACAATCCCTCCTCCATTCTCTTCTTGGGAGTTTGGGCACACGTGCACTTGCAGCTGGTGAGAGTTTCAAGTTGAGTCCGGAACTCAAACCACTGTTGACCGTGTGAGAGTCTGGCACCTTAATCATGACACCACCTGCTGGCCAGCGCAAATGCATCTCGCTCCCCCGCATCTGGAGATACCACGGCTGTGTGTGCAGAATCCGATTGGAGAACACGTCATTGTTCTGCAAGGGCATCACCCATGTGGGCCGACCAGTTTGCCTCTGGGATGAGAGGTTAGCAAGTCTTTTTCTTTTTTTCCCTTTTTCTTTTTTTTCTTTTTCTTTCTTTCTTTTTTCCTTTTTTTTTTTTTTTTTTCCTTTTTTTTTTTTTTTTTTTTTCATTTATTTATCTATTTGTTGTGATTTTCAGGCTGCTGGGTTGGGGACTTGGACTGTGGTCGGCCATGCGGGAGTCCAGCGCCACCTGCTGGCCTTTTTTATTTTAAATTTTTTTTTTTTAGTTTTGTTACAGGGCATGTGCTCACCGGGGAGTGGGAGAGGGAGAGATGGAAAGTGAGAAATCTCTTCCAAGGGGAATGATCACGCCACACTCCCTCCTCCATTCTCCTTGAGATTTTGGGCATACACACAATGCCCAGCACTTTTTTTTTTTTTTTTTGAAGAGGTGTTTGCTATAGGGCACGTGCGCTCGCCAGACAGACAAGAGAGAGACAGAGAGATAGAAAGCAAGAAATTACCCCCCAGGGGGGATGGTCACGCTGCAATCCCTTCTCCTCCATTCTCCTCTCGGGATCTTGGGTACGCACGCACACGCGCCAGCGTGAGTTCAAGCCACTGGGTCCGGGACGCGAGCCACGGTCGACTACGTGAGAGTCCAGCAACATAGCCATTACGCTAACTGCTGGTCCCCCCAGCAGGTTTTTCAAGTCACTGGGTCAGTGACTCAAACTGTGCAGTCTGCCATGGTGGGATCAGACACCTGAACCTCCACACCACCTGCTGGCCTGAGAACTGCTTTTTTTTTTTCTTTTAAGAATAATTTATTTTGTTTACTTATCATTATTATTATTTCACACGAGTTTTTGCCAGAGAAAGACAGGCAGGGGGGGAAAGAGAGAGAGGATGAGGGAGCAAGCTACCAGGTCTGGGATTCAAACCATGGTCAGCCATGTGGGAATTCCAGTGCCTTAAACAGCACGCCACCTGCTGGCCCCCCGAGCACTGCTTTTCTGAAGGACAGGAGCAGTCCATTTCTCCTGGGAGGCTGGCTCTTATCATTTGCCAGAGCCTATTATTAAATTGCCAGTAATTTGATGTGTATCAAATAGCCAATTAAAAAATTAAAGTAGAGCCGACTTGGTACCCTCATGGTTAAGCAGCCAGATCCCACATGGCTACGTAGTTTGAATCCCAGACCCAGAGGCTTGAGAAACATGCCAGGCATGTGCGCATGTGTGCTCAAAATCCCGAAAAGAGGGAGATGGAGGAGAAACTGGTAAGACCGTGCCTCAGTGGGGAAGGGGTGCTTCCCCCGCCCTCCTGTCTCTCTGGCAAGCACACATACCATTTAGCAAGAAACACCCCAAATACTCCGAAGCCTATATACATCTAAAATTGAACAGGCTGGATGGAAAGCGAAGGCGATAGGGCCAGCGGTGACATGTGGTAAACATGCTGGGTCCCACGTTCCTACCGTGTGGTTCACATCTCGGACCTGCCGGCTTGGAAACGCACCAGGAGTGTGTGTGCGCCCCAAGTCCAACAGAACTGAGAAGGGGTTCCCCCTGGGGGTGATTTCTCACTTCCCCTCTCTCTGTCTCTCCAGCAAGCACATGTGGCCTATGGCAAAAATCTATAAAAACAAACCTCCCCAAATCCAAAGATAACCAATACCCCAAACTGAGAGGTTCCTGATTTTATTATACCACTGCATGTTACTATCACTCTGCCCTTGTGGTGGTTTACCTCTGTGTGAGCGGGGTGGGGGTGGGGGGCTCCAAGGCCGTTTACTGCACAGGCGATGGTGCTACTGTGCCTGTCCTCGCAGTTCAGTGGCATCGCAGTGGCAGCTTGAAACTGGTCGCGGTGGGGGTGTTCGCAGCACAGTGTCGGCAAACTATCAAGCAGGGCGGGCTCCTCCACCTCACCCCAGACCTGCTGCTAATGTTTACTTACCGTCAGGCCACTGGTCAAGGACAGTCGAGGCTCACAAGATGACACGGGGTCTTGAGAGACCTTTCTGGTTTGCCAACGATCTGGGCTTCCTTCCTGTCACTAGGCCAATTCGCGGGGTGACCTGGAGTGTCTGACTCCGTCCTGGCAGGCGTCTAACCTACTCGTCAGGCACCGATTCTCAGGATAATGAGGAAGACTCAGTCCCTAACTCCAGAGCTAAGGTGGGCGGTGTCTGGGCCACAGCACACCCATTTCGAGCGTGAACGTTCGGATGCATGGAGGGTTCAGTACCAAGGAGCAGAGGGTGAGTGCTAAAGGGGACAATCACTGGGGACTAGTGTCCCGAGTTCAGTCCTGGACCAGGGCATCCCTCTGAACATCAAGGTGGGATTTGTTTTTATTTTTTTATGTATGCATTTATTTATTTAGAGGTTTTTGCCATAGCGTGCATGCACTCTCTGGAGAAAGACAGAAATAGAGGGAAAGTGAGAAATCACTTCCCCAAAAGGGAGGGCCACACCACAATCCCTTCTCCCTTCTGGGATCTTGGGCATGTGTGCACATGTGCCCGGTAGGACTTTCAAGGCACCAAGTCTGAGGTCAGCCGGGTGGGAATCCGGTGACATAAGCCCGCTGCCATCTGCTTCACTTCCCCTCTCTCTGTCTCTCCAGCAAGCACATGTGGCCTATGGCAAAAATCTATAAAAACAAACCTCCCCAAATCCAAAGATAACCAATACCCCAAACTGAGAGGTTCCTGATTTTATTATACCACTGCATGTTACTATCACTCTGCCCTTGTGGTGGTTTACCTCTGTGTGAGCGGGGTGGGGGTGGGGGGCTCCAAGGCCGTTTACTGCACAGGCGATGGTGCTACTGTGCCTGTCCTCGCAGTTCAGTGGCATCGCAGTGGCAGCTTGAAACTGGTCGCGGTGGGGGTGTTCGCAGCACAGTGTCGGCAAACTATCAAGCAGGGCGGGCTCCTCCACCTCACCCCAGACCTGCTGCTAATGTTTACTTACCGTCAGGCCACTGGTCAAGGACAGTCGAGGCTCACAAGATGACACGGGGTCTTGAGAGACCTTTCTGGTTTGCCAACGATCTGGGCTTCCTTCCTGTCACTAGGCCAATTCGCGGGGTGACCTGGAGTGTCTGACTCCGTCCTGGCAGGCGTCTAACCTACTCGTCAGGCACCGATTCTCAGGATAATGAGGAAGACTCAGTCCCTAACTCCAGAGCTAAGGTGGGCGGTGTCTGGGCCACAGCACACCCATTTCGAGCGTGAACGTTCGGATGCATGGAGGGTTCAGTACCAAGGAGCAGAGGGTGAGTGCTAAAGGGGACAATCACTGGGGACTAGTGTCCCGAGTTCAGTCCTGGACCAGGGCATCCCTCTGAACATCAAGGTGGGATTTGTTTTTATTTTTTTATGTATGCATTTATTTATTTAGAGGTTTTTGCCATAGCGTGCATGCACTCTCTGGAGAAAGACAGAAATAGAGGGAAAGTGAGAAATCACTTCCCCAAAAGGGAGGGCCACACCACAATCCCTTCTCCCTTCTGGGATCTTGGGCATGTGTGCACATGTGCCCGGTAGGACTTTCAAGGCACCAAGTCTGAGGTCAGCCGGGTGGGAATCCGGTGACATAAGCCCGCTGCCATCTGCTGGCCCCTTGAGGTAGGAGTTAGATGCGTGAAGGAAAGGACTTCCAAGCAGGGGAAGAGCATAATTTGGGTAGGAGTCAGAGTTCAGGACGTCATTTTCTGAAAGGATGCTCAGTCTTTTTTTTTTTTTTTAAACTGTTGTATTATGATTTAATCTAATAGCACAAAAATTTGAATTACAACTCTCAACTTTTTTTTTAACAATTATTTTATTTAACTTTATTTATTTATTTAATTTGACCAGAGAGGGGTAGATTGAGAGAGAGATAGGGAAAGTGAGAAAGCAAGCTGCCAGGTCCAGGACTCAAACCACAGTTGGCCACGTGGGAGTCCAGCACCCCCAACCACCACACCATCTGCTGGCCCCTCAACTCTACTTCTAAGAGGAGGGTTATACATGACTCCATATTCAGTTCTGCACTGTTACATTTGAACCATATCGTGAATTTTACATCATGATGGATCAATTTAGAATTCTCCACGCAACACTTCAAATTATAAATTGGAAGCAATTTTTTTTTGTGAGAGGTTTTTGGTACAGCGCTGGTACGCTCGCCAGAAAGACAGAGAGACAGAAAGTGAGAAATCACCCCCCAGGGAGGGATGGCCACGCCACAGTCTCTTCTCCACCATTCTCCTCTCGGGATCTTGGGCACACATGCACATGTGCCTGGTGTGAGTTTAAGCCACTGTGTCCAGGACTTGAACCATGGTCGACTACAGGGAGTCCAGTGATGTAGCCATTATGCCGCCTGCTGGTCCCGATGAAAAGAATTTTTAAAGCTTCGAAAGATTTTCATAAAGATAAAAGCCAGGACCAGCAAATAACATAATGGTTACTTTGCTGGACTCCCACACGGTTGACTGTGATTTGAGTCCTGAACCCAGTGACTTGAAACTCACGCTGGGCGTGTGTGCATGTGTGCCCAAAATCCCAAGAGGAGACTGGAGGAAAAGGGATTGCGGCATGGTCTTCCCTGATGGGTAATTTCTTGCTTTCTGTCTCTCTGTCTCTCTCTGGTGAGCACACATACCCTGTAGCAAAAATCTCTCTTAAAAAAAAGATAAAAGCCATTTTTTGTGGGTAGTTTACTTTTGGGTTACAATGTACCAGGTTGCTGCTGCACTTTAAGACATTGGTCACTGGGACCAGCAGGTGGCATAAGGGCTATGTCGCTGGACTCCCATGTAGTCAGCCACAGTTCGAGTCCTGGACCCGGTGGTTTAAATTCACACCGGGCGCGTGTGTATGTGTGCCCAAGATCCCTAGAGGAGAATGGAGAAGGGATTGTGGTATGGCCATACTCCCCCAGGGAGGGGGTGATTTCTCGCTTTCTGTCTCTCTGTCTTTCTGCCAAGCATACGTGCCCTATAGCAAAAACCTCTTTAAAAAAAAGTGACTTATCAACCATCGCCTAGGTAACAACCAAATATTCCCTTCTCAATAGACTAATCCACGACACTCGGCATGTTTCAAAAGTTTGTCGATTTCTTTCATCAGTGGGAGAAAGAGAGAGAGAGAGACACTGCCCCTAACGGCCTCAATACTGCAACCCACCCACACCTCTGCCAGCCCCAGACCACAGGAGGTGTGTGTGCTTGGCATACTTGGAGCGGTCTCTGGACTTGAACTGGGAACCTTCCCATCTGACATTGCCTCACAAAGCCTCATATGTACCACTGCGCCACCATCTGGCCGCAAGGACACTGAGCTTCTCTGAAAGGTACTTGGCCACACTTCCCGAGAGGCTTCCTCGGTGAGCAGAGGGCCCGGTGAGAAAGCACGGCCGCCTCCTCATCATACATCAGTGAAATCTGGGGCTCTGGGCCCAGCCCTGCCGCTAAGAGACTGTGCGACTTGCTGCACGCGCAATGGCCCTGTTTCCTCGTCTTCGCAGTCAAGGGTTAGACTCGTCTCCCTGCCTCTCAGTTTTCTTTTTCTTTTTTTCCCACAAGAGAGGTTTTTGCTATAGGGCACATGCGTTTACCAGAGAGAGAGAGAGAAATCACTCTCCCCCAGGGGGGTTGGCTAGGTTGCAATCCCTTCTCTTCCGTTCTTCCCTCGGGATTTTGTGCACACATGCACACACGCCCAGCATGAGCTTCAAGCTGCCGGGTCTGGGACTGGAACCTCAGTAGGCCATGTGACGTAACCACTACGCCATCTGCTGGTCCCTGCCATTCAATTTTCTGATCAGTATTTGGAGAGTGCCTGTTTTCCATCTCAGTTAAACTCACCTGCTGCTTCCACAAAGTACACAAGCCTTCTGCTGACTGGCGAACTGTTCATCGCTAGTCTTAAAATATACCCTTCAAGAGACCAGCAGGTGGTATAGTGGTTAAGGCACTGAATTCCCACATAGTTGACTGTGGTTCGAGTCCTAGGCCACAGTCTCTTCTCCATTCTTCTCTTGGGATTTCATGCACGCACACACACCTGTTGCGTCTCTCAAGGTGCCAGGTCCTGGACTCAAACTTCTCGGTCTGCTATGTGGGATCCAACCATCTTAACCACTGTGCTGGTCCATTCCATTCTCTTAGCACACCACACAGGATATAGTTGACTTCAAAGCACTCAAGAGTCTCTGAAATGAGTATTTATTTATGGGCGCTTACTACAATGTAAACTTCACACGACCAGGGAACTTGACTGTCCTGGGACAGTGAATGGCTCAGTAAGACATTCAGTGAAAGAAGAGTGAGCACATGAATAAATGAATGAGTCGTTGAACTTTCTGAAGAAAACACGGTTTAGTTATGTACATTACTGCCGTTTCTGCAGACTGGAAAAGAAGACAGAGTGGACTGGGAGGAGAGAGAAGGGGGGAAGAGGGGAGTGGCACCTCGAATTCTGAGCCACAGGGCCGCAGGGGGTGGAGTCGGGGAGTCTTCGGTGTGGCTTCTAGGTGCTGCCCTCGGCTTGGGCTTCTCTCCAAGCCTGGCGCACCGTGACCCTCACTTTGTAAGGGTTGATAAGAAAGACCACCTTGGGGTTGCCCTCCAGGGAGGGCAGCTGCCCGTCATCCGGCAGTTCCAGGTGGAATCTCTGCAGCAGCCAGGCCATGAAGAGGAAGAGCTCCTGGCGGGCCAGGCTCTCGCCGACGCAGGAGCGGGGCCCTGCTCCAAAGGGCAAGTAGCTCAGCGTTGGCGAGATGAGCTGGTTCCCCGTGGGGTCCAAGAAGCGCTCTGTGGGCAGGGCGAGGCATCAGGCAGCGCCAGGGCAGGAGTACGCAAGGCACGCGGCTGCCCCGGCTCTGGGGGAGACACTCAGGTCCTCGCCTCCTCAGAACAGCCCCGGTGAGGGGAGGTCAGACGGCCTTTCTGAGGAGGGCCACAGCCCTGCTCTCAGACAGCCCTTTGTGACACAGGAAGAATGGCAAGGATGGACACGCCGCCATCCACGGAGAGAGGAGGCAGACTTCTTGGCAGACGGATGCCAAGAGGACCTCGGAGAGGAGTAATTTTGCAGTTGGTCGGAAGGAGAGAGGAGGGGACGTTGGCTAAGTCCGAGATGGGACGGGAGCGTCACCGAGGAGATTCGAACTAAGAGTGCTCTAGGAGCAAGCGTGGCAGAGGGGAGGGGGGCTGGGGTGCTGGAGCCAGAGTCCAGGCCGACTGTGGCCCCGGGAGAGGGCCAGGAGAGACTCACCAGGCATGAACTGCTCAGGCTGCTGCCATTCCTTCTCGTCGTGATGCAGGGCCCACAGGTTGACGACGACCTGTGTGCCCTTGTCAATAGCAAACTTGCCGATGCTGCCCCAGAAAAGGAAAGGAAAGGAGGACCTGGAACATCGTCCCCTGCTTCCGGCTCAGCCCCCAGCACCACTTTTCCCACCACAGGGTAAAGGGGCTCTTGGTTCCCTCATTCCACTCCCTCATCTTTTCTTCAGCTTCTGCCAGATCGAATCTGAAGCCCAGCCTTCTCCAGCCCTGTCTTCTTCCTTTTTTTTTTTAAATTTTTTTTTTAATGTTTTTGCCATAGTTGCACTTGTGCTCACCAGAGAGAGAGAGAGACAGTAAACAGGAAACTGAGAAGTCCCTCCCCAGGGGGATGGCCATGCTGCAATCCCTTCTCCATTCTCCTGGGATTTGGGGCATGCGTGCACATGCGCCAGCGTGATTTGCAAGCCACTGGGCCCAGGACTCGGACAGTGGCCGGCCATGTGGGAGTCCAGCTGCCTTCACCACACCACCTGCTCGCCCCCTAGCCCTATCTTCTTAACAAGCACTTCTGTACTGACACTTGTGTAACATGGACATTCGTGTCTACCCAGGGGTGCGGGAGTGCATTTGCAGCTGGGGCACATCTGTGTGTGCTGCAGTTGCCGGGCTGGTAGCAGCCTGAGAGCGCCCCGTCTTTCATCCCGACCACGTGTCTCCAGGGCGGCAGGCAGCTTTGGACAGAAGTCAGGTAGACCCGCAGATTAGTTGGTGTCAGCGGGCGGTGGGTACACTGAGCAGTCTGGCCAGGCGTGGGGTGACTGGTAGTAGTCAAGCACTGACTGACTAAGGTGGACCAGCAGGCTGGAGGTGGGGACCGCGGAGGGGGAGGCAGGTGGGCTGGCCAGCAGTGCAGGGTGCCTCGGCACAGGGCTGGATGTTCCTGGGCAGGAGGGCGTACCTGGAGTCAGTGTTCGCCTTGTGGGGGATGAGCATAGGGGCCACAGGCCTGATGCGGAGCACCTCTCGGAGGGTGGCCTCTAGCAAGATGAGGTTGTTCCGGTCACTGAGGGTTGGTGTTCGGCCAAAACCTATGTTCTGGTCAATCTCCTCATGGATCTTCTTCATTATCTGAGGGCAAGGGTGGGGTGGATGTGACCAGTGTGCTTAAGCCCAAGAGAAGCATGGGCTTAGCAGATGCCAACGGTCAGATCCAGAAGAGCTTGTCCAGACTCTTCCCAGTAGTGGCTCTAGAGCCCAAGCCTGCTTCCAGAAGCTGGGCCAGAGCCAGCCACTGGTTGGGTAAGCGGCAGGGCAGGCCCGGCCCTTCTGCACAGATTACCTTCCCTGCCTCTGGGGTCCAGCCGTTGGGCTGGCTGGGGTCAAGGATGGATGGGGAGGAGTAGGGAGAAGCCCACCTGAGGATTATGCAGCAGGAAGGCCACTGTCCACTTCACCACAGAGGTGGTAGTCTCCACGCCAGCCCCAAAGATGTCCCCAATGGTGGCAAGAATGTGTGTATCTGAAAACATCTTCGAATTCTGGTCTTGGTCCACATTGTTATTGTCTGAATTCATCTTGGCTTGCATCAGCATATCCATCATGCTGGTGATGGAGTCACCGCTGAACTTCTCCTAGGTAGGGGGAAATAGGGAGACGGTGATGAGATGGGAGCTCATCTGCAACACTCCTGCATCCCGCCATCCCACACTGGGCAGGGCCGGGCCAGGGCCTCTGAGCTGGTAAGGTAAGATTAAACTGGGGAGATGGGTCCCTTCTAAGGTCCTCTTTCATTTCTCACTTTCCCACCTCCATTCATTACGTCAGTTTTTATTGAACACTTACTATGTGCCAGGCTCTCTGCTAGGTTCTGGAGATCCTGAGGTGTCCAAAATGGACCCAGCCCTGCTCTCCTGACATGTTCAGTCTAACTCATACCCTCGCCTGCGCCATCACCTACCTTGTGGTTCTTCAATACTTTTCCCAGCAGGTCATTTCGAATTTTAACATATCTCCTGATCATTTCCAGGGTTTTGTTGGGGAAAATCTGGGGAGTAGAAAGAAGTGTCAAACTCACCCCTCTTCCATTTTGCTTCTCCAGCTACCACAATGGCACCTAGAGGCAGATCTTAGTTTTCTGCCTGTCGAGAGTTCCCGTTCCAACCCTGACCTTCAGCCAAGGTGGGAGGCAAGATGAAGACACAGAACAGAATTATCGAAGACCATTAGGACAATTCCAGACACGGGAGTGGCATCCACTTCACTTTCTCCATTCAATCAAACATCTAGTCCAGGCCTTAGGAATGAGGTTTGAGTCTGAAGCTTTTTTTTTTTTTTTTTTGAGAGGTTTTTGCTATAGGGTACATGTGCTCACCAGAGAGACAGAGAGACAGAAAGTGAGAAATCACCCCCCAGGGGGTTGACCACGCCGCAATCTCTTCTCCATTCTCCTCTCCGGATCTTGGGCATGCACGCTCACGCGCCTGGTGTGAGTTTAAGCCACCGGGTCCAGGACTTGAACTGCGGTCAACTACATGGGAATCCAGCGACATAGCCATTACGCCATCTGCTGGTCCCGAGTCTGAAGCTTTGAGCAAGGTCCTTACCCATGCTAAATCTGTTTCTCGGGACTAGCAGGTGATGTGGTGGTTCTGGTGCTGTATCCCAGATGGCTGACTGCGGTTCGAGTCCCAGACCCTGGCAGATTGCTTTCTCACTTTCCCTTTCTCTCTGGTGAGTGCACATGCCTTAAAACAAATTTAAAAATACTAATAATCAATAAAATTAAATAATTCTTTTAAAAAGTTTTTTTAAAATCTTGTTCTCTGGGACCAGCAGTTAGTGTAATGGCTATGTTGCTGGACTCCCATGTAGTCGACTGCCGTTCGAGTCCCAGACCCGGTGGCTTAAACTCATGCCGGGCGCATGTGCGTGCATGCCCAAGATCCTTAGAGGAGAATGGAGGAGAAGGGATTGTGGCATGGCCATCCCCCCTGGGGGGTGATTTCTCGCTTTCTATCTCTCTGTCTCTCTCTGTCTTTCTGGCGAGCACACGCGCCCTATAGCAAAAAACCTCTCAAAAAAAAAAAAAATCTGGTTCTCATCTTAATAGTGGGGATAGTAAAACCTACCTCCAAGGGGAAGTTAATGATCAGTACACATAGAATGTGTAATACTGGAGGGGGCCAGAAGTTGGCGTAATGCCTTTGTCTCTGGACTCCCATGTAGTCGACCACAGTTCGAGTTCTGGATCCAGTGAGAGAGAGGGAAAGTGAGAAAGCAAGCCACCAGGTCTGGGTTTCAAACGGTTGATTATGTGGGAGTCCAGCATCTTAACCACCACGCCACCTGCTGACCCCTATCATCATGAGTTACTAAGACTAGGAAGGGGACCAGCAGGTGGCATAGTAGTTAAGGCACTGGACTCCCACATGGCCCACTCTAGTTCAATTCCCAGACCTGGAGGTTTGCAACTCACACCAGGTACACGTGCATGTGTGCCCCAAATCCCTAGAGGAGAAGAGATTGTGGCATAGTCACCCCCCTAGGGGGTGAGTTCTCACCTTCCCTCTCTCTGTCTCTGTCTCTTTCTCTCCAGCAAGCACATGCACCCTATGGCAAAAAAAATCATTTTTTGTTGTTGTCGAGAGATTTTTTTTCTTTGCTATAGGGCACATGCACTTACCAGAGAGGGGAGAGAGACAGAGATAGAAAGTGAGAAATCATCCCCCACGGCAGGCTGGGCATGCCACAATCCCTTCTCCTCCCCTCTCCTCTCAGAATCTTGGGTGGTGGTTAAGGATTCAAGTCCTAGATCTGGTGGTCTGAAAAACATGCTGGGAGCATGTATGTGAATGTCCCAAATCCTGGGAGAGGAATGAGGAGAAAGGATTGTGGTATGGCCATCCTCCCAGAGAGTGCTTTTTCACTCTCTCTCTCTGTGTCTCTCTCCAGCAAGCATAGCGCCCTATCAGCGTGTGTGTGCGTATAATACATAGATTGTACATATGTAGTAGAGGCCCAGCCTGTGGCCTGGTGGTTAAGGGTGCGTGCGTGTGCACAGTCCTGGAGGGGGAGAAACGGAGGAGAGCATGACCAGGCAGCACGACCATCTCCCATGGAAGATGCTCTGCCTTTCCCTCTCCCTGTCTCTCTCTGGTGAACACAGGTACCCTCTGGCAAATTTTAAAAAATAAAGATAAAATAAAATACAACAGGGAGAACACAGTTAACAATAACCTACTATATATCTCAGAGTAACTAGGAAGATGTGGATGTCCCCATGGGTCAACTCCATACCTTGAACTCTCCTCGCCCTCCCTCTTCACCTTATTCCTCTGAGACCCCACCGCTAGCCCAGCTGGACCTGGCGAGCCCCTCGTGACCTTTCCCTCATCGCAGAGAACAGGCCGTGGCTGGGGCTGGTCCCGAGGAACACCTCACAGCTCTCCCACAGGAGGACATCACTGAATCCTAGACACTAACCAAGACGTACTCTGCTGAGTCTGCCGATTGATAAGGTGACCTGATATCGAAACCCCTGAACAATGTATGTCTTTACTTGATTTATTTATGCTTTGTTCTTGGTCTATAAAACCAGAGCCTGGGGACCAGCAGGTGGCGTGATGGTTACGTCGCTGGACTCGCATGTAGTCGACCATGGTTTGAGTCCCAGACCCAGCAACTTAAAACTCACACCGAGAGGAGAATGGAGGAGAAGGGACTGTGGTGTGGCCATCTTCCCCAGGGGGTGATTTTTCACTTTCTGTCTCTCTGTCTCTCCAGTGAGCACCTGCACTCTTATGGCAAAAATCCCTCCACAGAAAAAACAAAAACTAAACAAAACCTGAGCCTGTTTTTGCTGACGGTGTGGACCACTCTCCACCCAGCTTCCCTAGTAAGGAAACTCATGTCTCTCTCTGCTGGACCTCCATGGGGTTCTTTGGAATCAGAAAACATCATAGGAAGGCACCCCCAAATTTGAGGTCCTCAAAAACATTTGGCACAGGGAACCAGCAGTTAGCGTAATGGCTATGTCGCTGGACTCCCACGTAGTCGACCGCGGTTCGCGTCCCGGACCCGGTGGCTTAAAACTCACGCCGGGCGCGTGTGCGTGCGTGCCCAAGATCCCGAGAGGAGAATGGAGGAGAAGGGATTGCGGCGTGACCATCCCCCCTGGGGGATGATTTCTCGCTTTCTGTCTCTATGTCTCTCTCTGTCTGTCTGGCGAGTGCACGCGCCCTACAGTGAAAATCTCTCCAAAAAAAAAAAAAAAAAAAAAAAAAAACATTTGGCACAGTCTGTAGGATTCCAAAGAGCATCCCATTGTAGTGACCACAGGGGAAACTGAGGAAAAGAGGATGTCATTGAGGGAAATACCAGGGGGGACCCCACTTCAATGTAGTACGAGGTAACCAATCTTTTAGACAATTGGGGCCCACTGCGTTGAGTATGGGGATGCCCTGAAAATGCTGATAAGACTGCCAAGCTTTTAAAGGCATTTGATGAGAAGGGGAACCTTCAGAAAGAAAAGGAGGTCCAGACTCTTGTCACAGTCGGCTGGCTGCAGCCTTGTGCTCTGCACTTAGCCACGGAGGAGGCCTAGCTGCCTGTGCAGAAGCACCGCACCTGAGGGAAGCGCTCCCCCTAGAGTGAGAGGCAGGAGTCACACAGGCTGAGGTGAGAGACCTGCTTAATCCTGCCTAGAGCAAACAACCAAACAATTCCAGGAATTAGCCTGCAGCTTTGCAAAGGTAACGGGGTGGTCAATGCCAGTAGCACGATTCTGTGCAACAGTGCCACGATTAGACCAGAATCCCTGAAGGGGGGACCCCATGGAGGACTTAAACTCCTCAGAGGAAGAAGGTTGCGTGGAGGTAATAGAGGATACTGAAGAAGGTGCACAAACTAGACCTGCCGTCATGCAGAAACTAAGAACTCTGCAGCCACAGGGCTGGCAGGTGGCATGCTGGTTAAGGGCGCTGGACTCCCACATGGCTGACTGTGGTTCGAGTCCTGGACCTGATGGCTTGCTTTTTCACCTTCTCTTTCTCGAACTCTGTCCCTCTGTGGTCAAATTAAGAAATATAAATAAATAAATAAAGTTAAATAAAATAATTCTTTTTTTTTTCTTTTTTGGAGAGGTTTTTGCTATAGGGCACGTGCACTTGCCAGAAAGACGGAAAGACAAAGCAAAAAATCACCCCCTGGGGGGATGGCCACCCCACAATCCCTTCTCTTCCATTCTCTTCTTGGGATCTTGACAATGCATGCTCATGTGCCTGGTGTGAGTTTAAGCCACTGGGTCCAGGACTTGAACCGTGGTCGTCTACATGGGAGTCCAGCAGCATAGCCATTACATCATCTGCTGGTCCCTAAAATAATTATTTAAAAAAAAATGCAGCCACAACCTGAGGGAGCTGACCCCCAAAACTTGCCACCACCCCGATTGCTACACACCATGGTTGAATCATATACATCAGCCGAACTGGTTCAGCTAGCAACAAAATTTAGGCAGAAGAGTTGAGAGAGTGTGGCTGGGTGGCCCCTGAGTGTGTGGGATGCCCGTGTGGATGGAATCCTTCCCAGTGAGATGTGAAAGATGTCTTCTAGACTAGTCGCCCCTCACGGAGGCAGTGCGTTCTGGGGGCCTCACTGGAAGATGAGACTGCCTCTTTATGAGCCTGGCTAACCACAGCATGCCACCCTATCTGGTCCAATGGGGGCCATCTGCCATCCACAGTCCCCAAATGCGGGAGTTTATCCTGGAACTGGGGGTGTGCAGTGCCGAGACGTGACATAGGCAAATGCTGTTTACCTCGCTCTGGTAGCTGCTGAGCCTGACACCAGCCACGCCTCTGTCGCGGTGCAGACAGCCCTCTCCATTGTGGGGTGGCTACATGACCTGTCCCACAAGACACGAAGCCCAGCCACGCAGACGACGACTCTCACCCAGTGCTGAGCTTATTTGCGACAACACAGTAAGTTCCCTACCAGCCCCTTACGCCCTGTTAGGAACACTGATGCCCCTCCAGTGGAGGCTCCTGCTCTCATTCCTTCTCCCATCCAGGTGGGAAGGTCTCCAGGGCCAGATGATGCTTGGTGTCCGGTCGGCTCCTTCCGGGGGCAGCCCGACGATGGAGAGCTGTGGTGTACCAGCCCTACAGACACTACTTGGATGAGAGAAGCCGAGGGGTGAAGAAGCCAACGGCAGAGCTCAGAGCTATGCGGATTGTAATTGCTAAAGAAAAGGGCCCGTAGCTCTCCGCACAGACAGCTGCGCTGTAAAGGACTTCCCCGTGGATGCTACCCTGGCACCAACAACAATGGAACATTGCAAACAAGCCTTTATGGGGGCAGGACACGAGGCAAGACATTTAGGAGGTTAGACTCAGACCATCACTGTTTATCACGTGTCTGGCCACTCCCCCCTCTGGGTCCCGGCAGCGATGAAGCCCATGCGCGGGCGCACATCCGATGCTAGAAGAAGCCCTCACCGGAGGTGTCACGGGGTGGCTTCTTGGGAAAATGAATATGCTGGGCAAGAGGTTTCTGGGAAGTGACAAAAGCCTGGGGAATTCCTCTAAGACCCTCGGACATTGCAATAGCTCGCAGTGAATGCTCAGTGTTTTCAGAGCGCCGGTCCCACTGCTTATAGACAGAATAGGGACAGATCAAAAGGGGCTGGGAGCCCCTGACCCAATGGCAGATAGACTGTGCCAGACCCTTCCCTGCTCGGAAGGGCCTATTTTGCTTTGACCTGTGAGGGCACCACCACAGGCATTCTGCAAGCATTCCCGCTCCCAGGCCACTCAGCGCCGCCACACGGGGGCGAGTGCAGCTATTTGCAGCTTATGGGGCACCGGAAGTCATGGAAGGTGATGAGGAACACATTTCGCCAACATCAGGTACAGCAGCGGGCTGGGCAAATGCATCTAGACGGGCACTTTCACCCCCCTTCCGACCCCGCAGGAGCTGGCCTCGGAGCATGACAATGGAAAGCTGAAGGAAGCTCTAAAGTCCCTCCAGGGGACACCCACCCGCGAGAGGCCGCCCGGTCCTGAGTGAGAGGCCGCGGGCTGGCCGGGCTGGCTGCCAGCACACTGGATTTGCTTTTCCAGCCATGGGGCACTCCCACGTGGCTGCAGGTTCATACCCTGGGAGCCACACTAGCCCACACGTCCCCTGGCCTCCTAGCTGTGGCGGGGGGGGAAGCCGTGCTGCCAGCCACTCAGGACATGCGACCTGGGGGTAATACCCACCAATGGCCCAGGATGTTCAGTCTGAACGGCGGTGGTGCTTCCTCCCACCTCCCTTGGAGGGAGGGATTAGCCCACAACCCAGATAGTCACCCGCAAATGATGGGTAAATGGACTAATACTATCAAATGCCACAACCTGCACCGTTACCGTTATCAACGGCATATGAATGATTCCCATGTGGCAGTTTAGGACAGTTTCTCTCTCCTTCCATGTCATGGATCGAAGTGCCCCTGGGCCTGACCGGGCATGGTCAACTAAGCTGGGAGGACTCCCCAGAGTGGTACCCTACCTCTCCAGAGGCCTCCCCAGGATAGAATGTTGCGTGTTGTTACCCGATAATATGACTTACCTTTATGTGCCACTAAAATGTGTCCTACCATCCTTAAGCTGGGGGCCGGGAACTCATCCCTGTGACGGGCCGGCACCCTCACATGGGCCACCAGTCCGCCTGCTGGGTGTGCCCTGAGTTCCCCTCAATGCCCTGGGAAATGTGCCTTGCTAACCACTCTCACTTTCTTACTGCCGTTTAGAACTCAAGCTCTCCGTTGTATTTGTAGGATGTGGATGCAATGTGTGACTCACACCCCCACGTGAAGATTGTGAGGGCGTGCGAGAGTCGGGGCGGAGGGAGGGTAAACCCCATACACTGAGCTCCCCCACACACACTTTGTCCTGTTCCTCTGAGACCTGGCTGCTGGCCCAGCTGGACGGTGCCCGCACGAACCCCTCGTGACCATCCTCTTACCTCGGGAGCCGACCCAGGGCGGGGCTGGCCTGGAGGTACGCCTCACACCCCTCACAAGGCTGGAGGCACTAAACCCCAGACACTAACCAAAACCCACTCCGCTGACCCTTGGATTGACAAGCTGATCTGGTATTGAACCTCCAATGATGTCAGTCTTCCCTTGACTTGTGCTTTGTTCTTGGTGTATACAGCCTGAGCCCGTATGTGTGATGGCACTGAGCATTCTCTACCGAGCCTCAGTGGAGCTTCCCTAGTAAGCAAACTCCTGTCTTTCTCTGCTGGGCCTCCCAGCGTGTTCCTTAGAATTGGTAAACATCATGGCAGGCACCCCCAAATTTGGGAGTACCCCAAAACAGTTCCCAACCAAAAGTAAAATTACAATCATTACAGGTTGCAATTTCATATGGAAAAATCACATTGTAGCTCTGCAAATATTACAATTATTATCTGTCAGTTAGAAGAAAAAGTGCAGGGGCCAGCAGGTGGCACAGTAGTTAAGGGGCTGGACTCCCACATGGCCAACCATGGATTGGGTCCCAGACCTGATGGCTTGGTTTCTCACTTTCTTTTTCTCTGTCTCTCTGGTCAAATTAAAATAATAATGATGATAGTAATAATAATAAATAAAATAAATAATTCCTTTTTTAAAAAAGAAAAAGCACATAATCAGGTGGCAGTGCACACATAGTGCCAACCGCATGGGGTGACCTGGTTCTGTTTCTGGGCCCGAGCACACCAGACACAGTGGCACGTCTCTATAATGCTAGTTATTTGCAAGGCTGGGGCAAAAGGATTGCAACAAAGTGGGACCCTGTAAAAAATGACTATCTTGGGTGCCAGTTGGTGGACTAGTGTTTAAGATACTGGACTCCCACATGGCCAACAGTGGTTCAAGTCCTGAACCTGGCGGCTTTCTCACTTTCTCTCTCTCTCCCTGGTGAGTACATATACCCTATAGAAAATTTTCAAGCGGGACCAGCAGTTAGCATAATGGCTATGTTGCTGGACTCCCACGTAGTTGACCGCAGTTCGTGTCCCGGACCTGGTGGCTTGATACGTGTGCGTGCGTGCCCAAGATCCCGAGAGGAGAACGGAGGAGAGGGGATTGCGGTGTGTGGCCATCCCCCCTGGGGGGTTATTTCTCGCTTTCTGTCTCTCTGTCTCTCTCTCTCTGTCTGTCTGGCAAGGGCACGCGCCCTATAGCGAAAACCTCTCAAAAAATGATTTTTCAATAATAATAATAAAATTAAATCATTCCTTAAAAAATTGCCTATCTCTGTCTGTCTCTCTATCTCTCCTCTCTCTTGTAAAAGAGAAAAGGAGGGGCTGGCAGGTGGTGTGGTGGTTGAGGCGCTGGACTCCCACATGGCCAACTGGTTCGAGTCCCAGACCTGGCAGCTTTCTCTTTCTTTCTCTCTCTCTCAACATCGAGAGTCAACATTGAGGTGGAGGGACAAATTAAAAGATAAATAATAATAATAACAAATAAAAATAAATCTTTTAAAAAAATAGATGTATAATTAAAAAAGCGATACCCACTTAGTAAAGAAATAGCTGAGGCCTTACGAGGCAGAGGAGACAGAGGCCACTGGCTGAGGCGGTCAGGGTAGTAGGTCTGAAGCTGAGCAGTAGCCGGTAGAGGACTGGGGGCACGCAGGGGCCCCTCACACCCCTCACAAGGCTGGAGGCACTAAACCCCAGACACTAACCAAAACCCACTCCGCTGACCCTTGGATTGACAAGCTGATCTGGTATTGAACCTCCAATGATGTCAGTCTTCCCTTGACTTGTGCTTTGTTCTTGGTGTATACAGCCTGAGCCCGTATGTGTGATGGCACTGAGCATTCTCTACCGAGCCTCAGTGGAGCTTCCCTAGTAAGCAAACTCCTGTCTTTCTCTGCTGGGCCTCCCAGCGTGTTCCTTAGAATTGGTAAACATCATGGCAGGCACCCCCAAATTTGGGAGTACCCCAAAACAGTTCCCAACCAAAAGTAAAATTACAATCATTACAGGTTGCAATTTCATATGGAAAAATCACATTGTAGCTCTGCAAATATTACAATTATTATCTGTCAGTTAGAAGAAAAAGTGCAGGGGCCAGCAGGTGGCACAGTAGTTAAGGGGCTGGACTCCCACATGGCCAACCATGGATTGGGTCCCAGACCTGATGGCTTGGTTTCTCACTTTCTTTTTCTCTGTCTCTCTGGTCAAATTAAAATAATAATGATGATAGTAATAATAATAAATAAAATAAATAATTCCTTTTTTAAAAAAGAAAAAGCACATAATCAGGTGGCAGTGCACACATAGTGCCAACCGCATGGGGTGACCTGGTTCTGTTTCTGGGCCCGAGCACACCAGACACAGTGGCACGTCTCTATAATGCTAGTTATTTGCAAGGCTGGGGCAAAAGGATTGCAACAAAGTGGGACCCTGTAAAAAATGACTATCTTGGGTGCCAGTTGGTGGACTAGTGTTTAAGATACTGGACTCCCACATGGCCAACAGTGGTTCAAGTCCTGAACCTGGCGGCTTTCTCACTTTCTCTCTCTCTCCCTGGTGAGTACATATACCCTATAGAAAATTTTCAAGCGGGACCAGCAGTTAGCATAATGGCTATGTTGCTGGACTCCCACGTAGTTGACCGCAGTTCGTGTCCCGGACCTGGTGGCTTGATACGTGTGCGTGCGTGCCCAAGATCCCGAGAGGAGAACGGAGGAGAGGGGATTGCGGTGTGTGGCCATCCCCCCTGGGGGGTTATTTCTCGCTTTCTGTCTCTCTGTCTCTCTCTCTCTGTCTGTCTGGCAAGGGCACGCGCCCTATAGCGAAAACCTCTCAAAAAATGATTTTTCAATAATAATAATAAAATTAAATCATTCCTTAAAAAATTGCCTATCTCTGTCTGTCTCTCTATCTCTCCTCTCTCTTGTAAAAGAGAAAAGGAGGGGCTGGCAGGTGGTGTGGTGGTTGAGGCGCTGGACTCCCACATGGCCAACTGGTTCGAGTCCCAGACCTGGCAGCTTTCTCTTTCTTTCTCTCTCTCTCAACATCGAGAGTCAACATTGAGGTGGAGGGACAAATTAAAAGATAAATAATAATAATAACAAATAAAAATAAATCTTTTAAAAAAATAGATGTATAATTAAAAAAGCGATACCCACTTAGTAAAGAAATAGCTGAGGCCTTACGAGGCAGAGGAGACAGAGGCCACTGGCTGAGGCGGTCAGGGTAGTAGGTCTGAAGCTGAGCAGTAGCCGGTAGAGGACTGGGGACACGCAGGGTCTTACCTTCAACCAGGGGAAGATGTCTACCAGATTGTTGTCATTCAGTGAGTTCAGGATGCCGTCATTAAAACGCTGTATGGTCTTTAAGTCGGGATCCCCATTCTTGTAGGAGGAGTTGAAGCAGATCCAGCAGATTACGTTGGTTACGGCCATAAAGACAGGCCAGGACAAATCTATGGACTGTCCATCGTGGGTGGCCAGCAAATCACACAAGGAACTGACTTCCTGACAAACTGAGGGGGGAGAGGGGTTTGAGGGTGGGGAATGAACAAGAACCCTAGCTTTTTTTTTTACCAGTTCCCTCTTCGCGAGGGTGGGGAACGGGACACAGATGGCCGCTAGATGGCAGCAGCAGCCAAGAAAAGGATCATTGGCCCAACCATCCCTCTGCCTCCTCCCTCTAGCGGCCCCAGGGGCTCTCCCGGCACTCACTGATCTTCTCTAGTTTCAGGTCGCCATCCTTGAACAGGCCAAAGGTGCCCAGCACCAGCTTCCGATGTATCTGCCAGTGGGCACCAGAGTCAGCGAAGGCAACGCCCTTCTGGTCGTTGGACAGGATGCCTAGAGTCGTCTTTGGAGAGCAGACAAGGCTGTAAGAACCACACACCATCCAGCAGGTCCTGGACCTGCCATCCCTCACTCATTCCCTTCCTGGGGGAGAAGGCAGGGGCTGTGCTGACCTCTGTGTGGGGGCATCCCCATTACGCTCCACCATGACCTAGGGTCTTGGTAGGACAGGCCCTAAGGCCCCCACTGCCCAGTGGACCTGGATCCAGAACACACAAACCCTGGTGTCCAGTTCACTGATGGCATGACCTCTGGGCTCTCTTTCCTCATCAGATTCTGACCAGGGATAGGCAGGCATGGCTATGATAAACACGCTCAGTTGTGCCTATCCTAGGGTCAGGGAGTAGGAAGCCTTGCCAGAATTAAGGACTTGGAGTTAGCCTGTGGCCTGGTGGTTAAGGCAGTAGATCCCACATGGCTGACCACATGGTTCAAGTCCTAGACCTGGTGGCTTGAAAAACACCAGGCACGTGTGTGCATGCACCTCAAATCCTGAAAAGTAAAATGCAGGGGAAGGGATTATGGTGTGGCTATCCTTCGGGGGGTGAGGGTGGCGTGCTGTCTCACTGTAACTCTCTCTCTCTCTCTCTTTATCTGTGGCAAACACATGCATCCTATAGCAAATTTTTAAGAAAAGAAGAAGAAGAATCAAGGACTACCCAGACCTCTGACTTCCTCTGGGCCCTCCTGGGGGCACTAAAGACCCGGCTGTCCTTGTCTTTGTCTGCTCTTCCATTGCCAGCCTGTTCCCAACCCAACCACAAACCCACATCTGAACAGTGTCACTGTTTTACCCACCCAGTCTGGACTTGGCCCAAGCTGCCTTTTCCCCAAGGCACCCCAAAAACCATAGTATCCCGAAGCCTCTCTCTTCTGTCTTCGGACCCCAAGCTCTAGCTGGCTAGCTTCTTCCATCCTCTCTGTCCGGAGGAGCCCTACCCTCAGCCAGCTGCTTGGGCGGCCGGCCTGGTTGATGAGTCCAAGGAAAAACGAGTCAACATGTGGCTTGATCAGAGCTGAGAGGATGGGAGTCCTGCGGGGGTGCTCGGGGGGTCCTCGGCAGCAGAGTGCTGGGACGGGGCATTGGGAGCATCTCTGGAGGGTTAGCCCCCGGAGGATCGTGGCGAACTCCAGGACCATCGGCCTCCCTGAAATGCCACTGTAGGTCAGCCCCTGTGAGCTGGAGCAGCTGGGGACAGATTCAGGGAAGCAGTGACCACAGACCTCCGAGAGCCAGGCTGCTTCTTCCCTCTCCATGGAAGATAGTAATTACCACCCCCATTTTCCACGAGGAGTCACGTTAATACTGACTATACTGACTATTTGTTTGTTTATTTATTTGGAGAGGTTTTGCTATAGGGTGCCAGCAAGACAGAGAGAGACAGAGAGACAGAAAGCAAGAAATCACCCCCCAGGGGAGGATGGCCACTCTGCAATCCCTTCTCCTCCATTCTCCTCTCGGGATCTTGGGCACGCATGCACACATGCCCAGCGTGAGTTTAAGCCACTAGGTCTGGGACTCGAACTGCGGTCAACTACATGGGAGTCCAGCGACATAGCCATTACGCCAACTGCTGGTCCCAATACTGACTATTTATGAGTGCTTCCTGCACTGGGCCCTGAGCCAGGTCTGTACACCCTCTCAGTTAATCAGAGAAACCCAGGCCCAGAGACATGACCACCACGTTCCAGAGTGAGCTGAGTGGAGAGAGGGCTCGTTTCCGTTTGCTCTTCCGTTGCAAGACTGTACCCACTGGAGCCCCCATCTGCATAGTGCTAATGTTTGGCCCACTCAGTCTGGACTTTCCCCCGAAACAAAAGGGTCCAAAGCCTCTTTCTTCCAGCCTCTGACCCCTCAGGCTGCTGCCCTCACCCCACCCCACTTCCTGGGCAGTCTGGTAAAGGAAGTCTTCCTTGAACTCCTCGGGTGAGGTCTAAGGAGACCTTTCCTCGCATCAGCCAGGGTGCCAGCAAGACAGAGAGAGACAGAGAGACAGAAAGCAAGAAATCACCCCCCAGGGGAGGATGGCCACTCTGCAATCCCTTCTCCTCCATTCTCCTCTCGGGATCTTGGGCACGCATGCACACATGCCCAGCGTGAGTTTAAGCCACTAGGTCTGGGACTCGAACTGCGGTCAACTACATGGGAGTCCAGCGACATAGCCATTACGCCAACTGCTGGTCCCAATACTGACTATTTATGAGTGCTTCCTGCACTGGGCCCTGAGCCAGGTCTGTACACCCTCTCAGTTAATCAGAGAAACCCAGGCCCAGAGACATGACCACCACGTTCCAGAGTGAGCTGAGTGGAGAGAGGGCTCGTTTCCGTTTGCTCTTCCGTTGCAAGACTGTACCCACTGGAGCCCCCATCTGCATAGTGCTAATGTTTGGCCCACTCAGTCTGGACTTTCCCCCGAAACAAAAGGGTCCAAAGCCTCTTTCTTCCAGCCTCTGACCCCTCAGGCTGCTGCCCTCACCCCACCCCACTTCCTGGGCAGTCTGGTAAAGGAAGTCTTCCTTGAACTCCTCGGGTGAGGTCTAAGGAGACCTTTCCTCGCATCAGCCCACAGGCCTGTTGCGGGGAAGACTTACAGGTTGTTGAAGCTAGAAGGATCATTCTGGGCGTGGGCATGGCGGAAGAAATGAACAACCCCAAGGGGTGGTGAGGGAAGGGGGAGGGGGCACTACTTACTATTCGGGGCCGCCCGGAGAATTCCTTGCCCTTCTTAATGAGCACCTCCCTGGCCAGCTGGTGGTCGCCGACAATCACCATGGTGTTGGAACCCATCTGAGCAGAATAGATGGGGCCGTATTTCTTCTGCAGCTTGAAGAGGTTTTCGTGCAGATGGCCATGTCTGGGGAGGAACGGCAGGCTGCCCTCCAGCGGCAGGGATGGGAGGCTCTGGGGGTACTTGGCACCAAGCCCCTTTACTTTGGGCCAAAGGAAATAGGCGAGGCTGAGCAGCAAGAGAGCCACAAGCTGCCACATGGTGGCCGGGCGCCCACCGGAGGAGGGAAGACGGGGAGCCGGAGAGCTATGGCAAGTCTAAGGAGCAAGGAGGCATTTTTAAGGGCTGTCCTGGTCACCACCTTGACCCTGTGCTATCTCTCTTGCCTCATACAAGTTTATCCTGGAGCAGAGCCAGGCTTGGTCCCACTCCCAGATCAGACAGAGAAAATGAGAGTGGAGGCCTCCTCAAGGACTGGCTTCAGTCCAAGGCAAGGCCAGCCGGTCCCCTTCCCTGGGATCCACGGGTGGCCCCAGAAGCGATTGTGTCTGGGTGAGGAATCGAAGCTGGGACTTTCCATGTTGCAAAATCAAAATCACTGGACAGATGACAAAGCTCAGAGGGCTAGTTAGGAGGGACTGTCAAGGATATGTTCTTATCCATCTTATTAGGTCATCGAGAAAGTCATGACGTGTTTTTCTCTGCAAATATGCATCATGGTTTTCCTGACAACCCATATGACAGTGAGGAAATGAGGCCTTGAAAGGCTAGGCTTGTATGAAGTCACGCGAGATAGTGGGGACAGGACCCAGGTGTCCTAATTCCTAGTTCACGGCTTTTTTCAGAAGCAGCAGAGCTCAAAGACAGACCATGGGACTAAGAGTCAGATAGGCGGGGGTTCGAATTTTACCTGGACCACTCGCTAGCAATATGATCTTGAGTGAGTTATTTCACTTTTTTTTTTTTTTTCCCTTTTCTTTCTTTTTTTTTTTTTAGGGCATGCAGGATTGCCAGAGAGACAAAGAGAGAAAGGGAAAGTGAGAAATCACCTCCTGGGGGGTGAATTCTTTCTCCTCCATTCTCCTCTGAGGATTTTAGGCATGCATGCACACATGCCTGGAGTGTTTTTTAAGCCTCTGGGCCTAGGACTCGAATTGTGGTTGGCCATAGGGAATCCAGTGCCTTAAGCACCATGCCCTCTGCCAGGCTCTAAACCTTTTTTAAAATAATTGTTTTCACTAGGGTTAGATAGTGGTTCAACAGTAAAAACACAACACGTTGTTGAGGGGGGGGTCCCACATGGAAAGGTTCCTTGTTGAAGTCCAGAGACCTCCCTGAGTTCACGGGGCACGTGTGTGCCCCTGATCTGGCTGGCGGAAATGGGGCGAACCACAGTTGTAGGACCGGCAGGTGGCATGGTAATTAAGGCGCTGGACACTCCCACATGGCCAACCATGGTTCGAGTCCCGGGCCTGGTGGCTAGATTTCCCACTTTCTCTCTCTCTCTGTTTTTGTCTCTGGTTAAATTAAAATAAATGAACAAATAAATAGAGTTTAAAAAGTGTTCTTTTTGGGGGGGAGAGAGGTTTTTGCTGTAAGGCATGTGTGCTCGCCAGAAAGAGAGAGACAGAGAGACAGAAAGTGAGAAATCACCCCCCCGGGCGTATAGCCACGCTGCAATCCCTTCTCCTCCGTTCTCCTCTCTGGATCTTGGGCACGCACGCACATGTGCCCAACGTGAGTTTAAGCCCCTGGGTCCGGGACTCGAACCATGGTTGGCTACATGGGAGTCCAGCGACATAGCCATTACACCACCTGCTGGTCCCAATCACTGTGTATCTTTATAGCATACCCAATGTTCATTGTCCAAGGCAGGATTTTGACTGTTATGCAGTAACTCCCCGTTTTCTCCTTCTTCCAGCCCCCAGTAATCTCTGATCTACTTTTTGCCTCTATGAACTTGACTTTTTTTCTCCCCTCTTCTCTTCCTCTCCCCCCACTTCCCTCTTTCCTTTCTCTCTTTCTCTCTTCCTGACAGGGTCTCACTGTGCCTTGAGCCTCTTCCTTCAGCCTTCCAGCCCAGACTCTAGGCGTGTGCCGTCACGCCCGGCTCTTTCTTCTTTCGTTTTTGCTAGGAGGCATGTGTGGTTGCTGGAGGGAGGCAGAAAGTGAGAAAGCACCCCCTCACGGGGATGGCCACACCGCCATTCCTCCTCCATTTCTCTCTCAGGGTTTGGGGAACACACACACACATGCTCCTGGCATGATTTTCAAGCCACCAAGTCCAGGACTTGAACTGCACTATCAGCCTTATGAAATCCAGCTGTCTTAACCGGCAGGCCAGCTGACTGGCCCTCATTTTTTGTTTTTGAATTAGTTTTTCTTTATTAGTAATAGAGCATGCGTGCATGCATGTGAGAGAGGGAGAGAAACACCCGAGAAGCCTGGTCATGCCACTATCCCCTTTCTCCAGTCCTCCAGCCCACTGATGGAGGCATTTGCCTTCATGCCTGATGAGTTTCAGGCTGATGGGGGCGGGGCAAACTACCACTGTCAGGTGGATTGGCTTCTCTTGAGCAGTGTATTACCACTGCACCACAGAGCCGGCCCCCCCATTCTAAAAACTAGTAATTGTTGGGACCAGCAGATGGCATAATGCTTACACTGCTGGACTCCCACCTCGTAGACCGTGGTTCGAGTCCTAGAGTGCAAAAATCTCCCTAAAAATTTTAAAATTATTATTTAAAATTTAATTTTATTTATTATTATTATTATTATTATTTTTAACTTGCTGTAGGGCATGTGTACTCACCATAGACAGACAAAGAGAGAAAGTGAGAAAGCATACCACCGGGTCTGTGACTCAAGCTGTGGTCAGCCATGTAGGAATCTAGTGCCTTAATCACCATGCCACCTGTAGGTCTCTCTTTTTTTTTTTTTTTTTTTTTTTTCACTGTGCTGCCTGGGCCAGCTTTGAGCTGGTCCTCCTGCCTCAGGCTCGTAAGTGGCTGGGGGGGCCGGGGGGACAGCATTTTTAGCTGGACCAGGAATTGAACCCATGCTTGCCACAAGGTTCCAGCCTGCAGAGCACAGCATCTTAGCCGCTCATGCCACTCATGAATTGACCATTTCTAGTAAGTGGAATCATATGATATTTGTCTTTTTGTGTCTTGCTTATTTCACTTAGTGCCCTGCTTTCAGGGTTTATCCGTGTTGTGCCGTGGGTCAGAACTTCGTTCTTCTTTTGGAGCTGACCACTATTCCTTTGTGTGCATATGCCACACTCTGTTCTTTCACTCATTAGCTCACAGACCCTTGGGTTGTTCCTACCACGTTGGCTGTTGTGAGTAATGCTTCAGTGAACACAGGTGTGCGAGTATCTGTTTGAATCCCTGTTTTCAGTTCTTTGAGGTCTGTGCCTAGGAGTGGAATTGCTGGGTTGACTTGGTCATCTTATGTTTATGTAGCATTTTAGGTTTCGCTTTCCCTCTCTGTAAATAGAAACCATTGGATCTCCTTCTCAGGGGTGTTTGTGTGTGTGTGTGTGTGTGTGTGCATGTGGGTGTTTTTAGAGAGGCTTTTGCTATAGGGCGCGTGCACTTGCCAGACAGACAGAGAGAGACAGAGAGATAGAAAGCGAGAAATCACCCCCCAGGGGGGATGGTCACGCCACAATCCCTTCTCCTCCATTCTCCTCCCGGGATCTTGGGCACGCATGCACACGCGCCCAGTGTGAGTTTAAGCCGTCGGGTCTGGGACTCAAATCACGGTCGACTACGTGGGAGTCCAGTGACATAGCCATTATGTTAACTGCTGGTCCCTCCTTTTCAGGGTGGTTGAGATTTAGTGAGAGAACACTGAAAAGTGCTGCCCGGTGGGACCAGCAGATAATGTAATGGTTACATTGCTGAACACACACACGGTTCAAGTCCCGGACCTGGCAACTTAAAACTCACCGAGCAGGGCAGTGGCCCTGACTGGAGCGGAGAGATGTTGTGGGAGGATCCCTAACAGATAAGGTCTGGTGGGCACTTCAGATCTGGCTTCGTTTGTTTGTTTGTTTGTTTGTTTTTTTAATGAGAGAGAGAGAGAGAGAGAAGCACCTCAACAGGGCTCCCATGCCACAGTCCACCCCACCCTGCCCCAGCCAGCCAGGATCGCAGGCACCACATGCATACCTGGCGTGCACAGGGAGGCCTCAAGATGAACACTTAGGAGCTTCCCATGTGGCCTCAACACTGTTTAGCGCCACGACGGCTGCCCGATGTACAACTTTCATAAATATGCTGATGGTGGGACTAGCAGGTGGTGTGGTAGTTAAGGCGCTGGACTCTCATGTGGTCTACTGTAGTTCAAGTCCCAAACCCAGCAGCTTGAAACTCATGTCGGGCATGTGTGCGTGCACACTCCAAATCCCAAAGAGAACGGAGAAGGGATTGTGGTGTGGCAAAAAATGGCGGCCTCCTTCCGGTCCCCCCCCCCCCCCCCCGGTGATTTCCTGCTTTCTGTTTTTTCTGTCTCTCTGTCTCTTCAGTGAGTACACATGCCCTATAGCAAATATGTCTCAAAAAATAAAAGATTAAAAAAATATGCTGACGAGGGTATGAAGCAACTGAATTTTAAAAAATGGAATGCTAATTTTTTTTGTGATTGGGATGAAATATCAGAGAATCTTAGGAATAGAAAGTAGTCATTCATATTTTTCTCTTAGCTGTTTGGATCCCCTGAGATCCCTGCTGGGATTGCAGGACTTAGGCCTCCCCACTTTTCGGCCGAGCTGCCAGACTCCCCATCCAGTCCACTCGCGCACTGACAGCAGAGTCACTCTTCCAAAACACTAGCCACCCTGCCAGACCCCCACCGTAGAACATTCAGTGAGAAGACACGGGAAAACCAAGTGGCTTTGTATTCTCACCCATCCATCAACACAACACTGACGACAGCAGCCTGGGGAGGTGTTTCCCCACACACCAAGCAACCAGCCAGATTCCGCAGCAGACCTCAACAGGTGCCCTCTAATTTTAAACTCAGTTCAGACACTGTCTGCATGGAGATGGCGTCAGATCCCATAGGTCAAGGGTACAGTCCTGCTAGCCTGCCCCCGCCCCCACTTCCAGGGCCAACTGTGAGCCCCAGATCGCTTTGCCTGTGCTTGACTACCAACTATAAATAGGAGTTCCCACAACTCTCACTGGGTTTAATTTTTTCTTTTCTTTGTAGAGGTTTTTTTTTTTTTTTTTTTTTTTTGCCATTATGCCAATTGCTAGTCCTGGCATGGTTTTTTAAATCATTAGCCGTTGGTGGGGTCCTTGGTTAAAGGTACTGGACTCCCCCATGGCTGACCAGGATTTGAATCCTGGACCTGGTGGCTTGCTTTCTCTGTCTCTCTCTCCCTCCCTCTCTGTAGACAAATGTAAAAATAATAATGATAATAAAAAAAATTAGGGGCCAGCAGTTGGCATGTTGGTTAAGGATGCTGGATTCCCATATGGCTGACTGCGGTTTGAGTCCTGGACCTGGCAGTTAGCCTTCTCACTTTCCCTCTCTCTCTCTCTCTCATTCTGCTTCTTTCTGGTCAAATTAAAATAAATAAATAAATAAATAAATAAAGTTAAATAAAATAATTCTTTTAAAAAAAGAAAATTAAATAATTAAAAATAAATAAATCATTAGTAATTAGTGATCAACTCAACTTTCAGCTCTGCTCCACTCCCCAACTCTCTAATCTTTTTTTTTTTTTTTTTAAAAGAGATAAAAGAGAGGTTTTTGCTATAGGGTGCGTGTGCAAGCCGGAGACAAAGAGAAAGTGAGAAATCACCCCCCGGAGAGATGGCCATTCTGCAATCCTGTCTCCTCCATTATCCTCTTGGAATTTTGGACATGCACACACACATGCTCAGCGTGAGTTTTAAGCCACCAGGTCCGGGAGTCAAACCATGGTTGATTATGTGAGAGTCCAGCGATGCAACTGTTATGCCATCTGCTGGTCCCAGTCCTCTAATTTTCTGTTTTTTTTTTTTTTTTTTTTGGGGGGGGGGGAGTGGGGGAGAGGTTTTTTCTACAGGGCGCATGCACTCGCCAGAGAGACAGAGAGAGACAGAGAGATAGAAAGCGAGAAATCACCCCCCAGTGGGGATGACCACGCCACAATCTCTTCTCCTCTGTCCTCCTCTTGGGATCTTGGACACGCATACACACGCGCCTGGCGTGAGTTTAAGCCACTGGGTCTGGGACTCGAACCGTGGTCGACTATGTGGGAGTCCAGCGACATAGCCATTACACTAACTGCTGGTCTCATCCCGAAGCTATCTCAGGACTGCCAGCCACTGGTCCTCTCATTAACATACTAAAGACACCCTATCATGGAAAGTCTAAGGATTTCAGGAGTTGTATGCCAGGAAACTGGGACGGAAAACCAAATACATATTTCACACTATCACAAGCTCCTCCAGCCTCCCTAGTCTCCCACCGAAGAACCACTGAGAGCCCAGGTGGTGCTACAGCTGTCATGCAACTGAGCTCATCATAGGGGAAAGGTCCTGGGTTCAAGTCCCAAAACACCCATGAGTGTGTCCTGATCCAGGAAGGCTGAGATGCTTCCTGGGTGGGAGCTAGCTTCTCTTGAGCAGTGCAGTACTGCTGTGCCATAGCCTGGCCAGCATCAACAGCTACCAGGTGGCACTTACACCTGTGGTTGTTCACTCTGGTACCACGCCCCCGAAGTTGCTCTGCAGTCTACCTATGCAGCACCTGTGGCTATGTGGCATGATGGCTGTATCTCTGCAGAGGTGTTCTGTCGAAAGCCTCTCTTCTGTGGAAGTTCTGAAGCTGGGCTAAATTGTTTACCTAATTGGGCTGCCTCCAGAGGATGACTGGCCCCAAGATGTCTCTCTCTACCCCAGGGAGCCTTTGCCCCCAGAGTCCCACCCCGTGCAGTCAGTGGTGCCTGAGATGGAGGAGACCAGAGCACAGCTACTGCTGGAAATCTGGCTTTTAACCCACATGCAAACCTCTGCCTCCGAGCTCTGCAGCACTCTTATCTACGTAAGGAAGAAGGTAATCCTGAGATCCTGAGTGAGCAATGGAGTGGCTGCTGCAGAAGGAAGAGACGCTGCCATTTCCCTCCCGGACACGCGTGGAGAGAAGAGAACCCCACTGAGAAGGCTACCCCTGCCTTCATCTCCAAGGCTGTAGAGACCCCTCTTTTTACAGAGGCTATTTTGCTGCCTTAATGACATTTCCTTCCGGCTCTTTCTTTCAAGGCTTACCCTTTTCCTACCTCCACTCCTCCACTCACCTGCCATTTCTCTACACTAAGGGGTATGTTCCTTTTTCTCTTCCTTACCTTGACATTAGGTTTCTTTTTTGCATAGAAAACCAAAATGAGACAAAGAAAAAAATAAATTAAAAAGAAAACATATTGGGCACATATGTGTGTGTCCCCAAAATTCCAACAGGATGAAGAAATGGAGAAGGGATTGCGGTGTGACCATGCCCCATTGTGAGCAGTGTTTTCTGTTGCTGGGATGTGCACATGCTTTCTCATGATTACCAAAAAAAAAAAAAAAAAGAAATATGCAAGTATATGTGCTGGCAGGTGGCACGGTGGTTAACGGCGCTGGACTCCCACATGGCTGACTGTGGTTTGAGTCCCAGACATGAAAGCTTGTTTTCTGACTCCCCCCCACCCCACCCCATTCTGTCCCTTTCTGGTCAAATTAAAATAAATAAATAGACAAATAAATAAACATAAAATTAAAATAAAATAATTCTTTCAAAAAAAAGAAAGATGCAACTATGAATTCTTTGGCATGCTCTCATTCCTCCCCTGCCTCCCACGGTCAGCTCTTGTATATCAAGGCTGTTTAGTAGTCTGTCTTTGACTCTCCTCTATCTACATTCTCCTTGGCTGATCTCAGCCTCTCAAGGCTAACACGTACTGCTCTTGAACTCCATAGAGTTTGCCAAATGGCTGATTCCTATACAAGAGATGCCAATCATTGTCTCTCAACGCTCATCTGACTTTACTCACAGTTTCCACAGTTGTGCCTTGTGATCTTTTCTTTAAACATGCTTTTTAGTCATTAACTTTTATTTTTTCCCATTTATTCGTTTATCTATTTATTTGTTGTGATTTTCAAGCCACTGGGTCCAGAACTTGAACTGCCGTCAGCCATGTGGGAATCCAGCACCTTAACCACCATGCCACCTGCTGGCCCTGTGCCATGTGATCTTGACTGGACTCAGAGAATTTGGGCCGAGGGTATCAATCCTCCGATCAAGTTAAACTAATTAAATTATTTCTGAGAACTTGATGCTGCACTCCCAGGAGAGATGAAGGTCGTGGCCTCCGATGCGAACTCACCGGTCCTCCTGGTCACTGTGTTCTCTGGTGGCACATGTCACTTTCCATCAGGGATACTAGTGATACACCTACCACCTAGATGCCTGAGGAATCTTAGTTTATTATTACAAACGATTTTTTAAAATAGTTTGGTCCGGCCTAGCTGGTGCAGTCCACAGTCTATTGGACTGCAGTGTTGGAATCCACATGGTTGACTTGGTTCAGATTCCTGGGTCAGCCTGAAAACTCTCTGGGAACTCAAGACCCTGAGGAGCTGGCGAGCTGAGGAAGGGGCATTATAGCCTGATACAACTACTGAGAATTCTCTCTCGCTCCCTCTCTCTCTCTCTCTTGCATGTACATACACTATGATAAATTTTTAAAAACCTTTTTATAGTCTAGAGCTAATTTTGCCTCACTGTTAAGATAAAACCGTCATAAGAATTTAATTTAACATTTTTTTTGCTATAGGACATGTGCACCAGCCTGAGAAAGCAGGAGAGACAGTGAGAAAGTATCCCCCAGGGGAGACAACCAGGCCACAGTCCCTTCTCCTTTATTCGCCTCCGAGAATTTTGGTCACACACGCTCACATGGCCAGCATGATTCTCAGACCACCGGGTCTGGAACTTGAACCGTAAAGCTGAACACATGGGATCTGGTGCCTTAACCTCACTCCAGCTGCTAGCTTGCCCTGCTTCTTTTTAATGATGACCTCTCTATGGCAAGAGGCAGTCAGTTCGATGTCTAGATAAGATGATACATTTTCTTTGCTTTTGAGAAATTTTTGCACATGCACTCACCAGAGAGACAGAAAGCGAGAAGTCACCTCCCCCCAGGGGTGAGGCGGGGCAGGCGGGATGGCCACATTGCAATCCCTTCTTCTCCATTCTCTTCTCAGGATTTTGGGCACACACGCACATGTGCCTGGAGTGAGTTTCAAGCAGCCAGGTCTGGGACTTGAACTGTGGTGGATCAAGTGGGAGTCCAGTGCCTTAACCACTACATCACCTGCTGGCCCCTGATGATACATTTTCTTTTTCTCTTTTCTTTCTTTCTTCTTTCTCTCTCTCTCTCTCTCTTTTTTTTTTTTTTTTTTTTTTTTTTTTGGTTGGCTATAGGGAATGTGCACTGGCCAGAGGGACAGAGAGAGACTTAGACAGAAAGCAAACAATCTCCCCCTCCCCCAGAGAGGATGGCCATGTCACAATCCATTCTCCTCCATTCTTCTCTAGAGATTTTAGGCACATATGCACACGCTCCTGGCTTGAGGTTTAAGCCTCCAGGTCCGGGATTTCAACCGTGGTCGACTATGTAAGAATCCAGTGACATAACCATTATGCCATCTGCTGGTCCCAACACAACCATTTTCACTATTAGTGTTTTTATTTGAAGTCTTATTTTGAGCACTGGGTTTTATTAATGAATGCATTCAATAAAGATGTAATGATGGGGCCAGCCGATGGCATAATGGTTACGTCGCTGGACTCCCATGTAGTCGACCACAGATCGAATTATGGTCTTGATGACTTAAAACTCATGCCAAGTGCATGTACATGTATACCCAAAATCCTGAGAGGAGAATGGAGGGGGAAAGGGGTTGCAGCGTGGCCATCTGCCCTGGGGAGGTGATTCCTCGCTTTCTGTCTCATGTGTACATGCCCTATAGCAAAAGCCTCTCAAAAAAAAAAAAAAAAAGAAAGAAAGAAAAAGAAAAAAAGAATATCCTCTGTGTACTGGGGACTGACTTAAGCTTAAGCTTTGGGGATATAATGGCAAACAAAGAAGCGCAACAAACCTAAAGTAAACAGGAAAAAACATAATAAAAATTGAAGCAGAGGGGCCAGCTGGTGGTGTGGTGGTGAAGTACTGGACTCCACGTGGCTAACTGCAATTTAAATCCTAGGTCCAGGAGCTTGAGAATCGCACTGGGGATCAGCGATGGTGTAATGATTACTTTGCTGCACTCCCATGTAGTTGACTGTGGTTTGAGTCCTGGAACTGGCATCTTAAAACTCATGCCAGGTTGTGTGTGTGTGTGTGTGTGTGTGTGTGTGTGTGTGTGTGTGTGTACTCATGCCCAAGATCTCAAGAAGAGAATGAAGGAGAAGGGATTCCAGCACGACCATCCCCCCGTAAGATGATTTCTCATTTTCTGTCTCTCTGGTGAGCACATGTGCCCTATAGCAAGAAATCTCACTTTAAAAAAAAAAAGAAAGAAAAAGAAAAAGAAAATCATGACAGGTGTGTGTGCTTGCGAGCCCAAGATCCCAGGAGGAGAATGGAGGAGAATGGATTGTGGTGTCCCAGCCCCCCCCCCCACACTGGGGTAATTTCTCACTTTGGGGCCAGCAGGTGGTATAGTGGATAAGGTGTTGGACTTCCATGTGGCCAACTGCAGTTTGAGTCCTGGACCGGGCAGCTTGAAACTTAAGCAGGGTGCATGTGCATGTGTGCCCAAAATCCAGAGAGGAGAATGGAGGAAAAGGAATTGTGGCATTGCCATCCCCACCTAGGGGGTTGATTTCTCTCTCTGTTTCTGTGTCTCTGGCAAGCACATGTGATCTATAGCAAAAATCTCTCTAAAAAAAAAAAGAGAGAGAGATGCTTACTGAACTAGAGCTGTGCAAAATTACTTTCAGGAAGAAGACTGACTACGGAATATTTTCTGCTGAGACCTTTCCCTCCAGATCCCAATCTAGAAAGTGGTAGGGCCTCAGTTTCCTCCTCTCTGTCTCTCCCTGTTTCTCTCTCTTTAAATTAAAAAAATATATATTTTTTAATTAGAAGAAATTTTTTAAAGATAAAGTATTTTCTTGGCTCTCAGCCCCTTCTTTATGTTGTATGGTTTTCATTTTTTGCTTTTTAAAAAATAAAATACAAATTTTTAAATTGTTTTTTTCTTTCCTTTTTTTTTTTTTTTGGAAAGTTTTTGCTATAGGGCGCATGCACTTGTCAGAGAGACAGAAACAGAAATTGAGAAATCACCTCCCAGGGTGACAGCCATGCCGTTCGCCTCCATTCTCCTCTTGGGATCTTGGGTACACATGCATACACACGTAGCATGAGTTTAAGCCACCGGGTCCAGGACTTGAACTGCAGTATACTACATGGGAGTTCAGCGACATAGCCAACGTGCCAACTGCTGGTCCCTTTTTTTTTTTTCCCCTCTGTTTTCTTTTACCTTTATCACTTTGCTGCTCAGCCTCCATGTGCTGAATGTCTAGACAGGTTCAAGTGAACCATAGCCAAACATTTGAGTACTTTTAGTGTCAGAATATTCAATTCCCCTGAATTTGATGCACAAAGGGAGAAAAACGGAATGGCAGAGAGATTGCAGATTACCTCCTCCTGCACGTCTCTGAATGCTCAGATTGAATTTCAAGAAATTAGGAAGAAACATATAATCCATCAGATGACCAGAAATCACTGCAGGGGCACAAGAACTATGGGAAACCAAGAAAATCTCTCTCCTCTAAGGGAGGAGAGTACAATGGAACTCACAGAAATGTCTGATAAAGAATTTAGAATATTTATAGTGACAAAGCTAACCGAGATGAAGAGGAGAGAGACAATGAATTCCAGAAGAGACAGGAGAAAAGAGCTGTCGAATTCCAGGAGGTGAGCAAGTTCTTGCAAGATCTGAAAGAGGAAATACGCATCATAAAAAAGAATCAAACGAGGGACCAGCAGTTAGCATAATGGCTATGTCGCCGGAATCCCACGTAGTCGACTGCGGTTCAAGTCCTGGACCTGGCAGCTTAAACTCACGTGGGGTGCGTGTGCGTGCGTCCCCAAGATCCCGAGAGGAGAATGGAGGTGAAGGGATTGCAGCATGGCCTTCCCCCCTGGGGGGTAATTTCTCGCTTTCTATCCTCTGTCTCTCTCTTTCTGGTGAGCGCACGTGCCCTATAGTAAAACCTCCCCCCCCCACAAAAAAAGCGTTTTTTTCCAGTCTTGGG
>NW_006204113.1:2266863-2276357 GCF_000334495.1 Tupaia belangeri chinensis
TGTGTGTATATATATATATATATATATATATATATATATATATTTATTTATTTATTTATTTTTGTTATTGGACACCCATGTAGTCGACTGTGGTTCAAGTCCCGGACCTGGTGGCTTAAACTCACGCCAGGCACGTGTGTGTGCGTGCCCAAGATCCCGAGAGGAGAATGGAGGAAAAGGGATTGTGGCATTACCATCCCTAGGGGGGTGATTTCTTGCTTTCTGTCTCTCTGTCTCTCTCTATCTTTCTGGCGAGTAAATGCACCCTATAGCAAAAACTTCTCAAAAAAAAAAAAACAAAAAAGAAGATATTTTGGGAATCAACAAAATGTGGGGAAAAAAAGGAATAGAAAACAACTGTAGATACCAGAGACAATGAGGCAGGTGGGTGGGAAATGGCAGAGGCAGAGGGTGAAATATAGGGAATCAAAAAAAAAATGTATATTATACACACACACACACACACACACACACACACACACACACACGAAACAAGAAACAGAAAATTATTTGTTGACAATAATATGTATGATTAAACCCCTATAGAGTGTATTCCAGATGGAAAATTGCATTTTGTATGCTGTGATGATGTTCAGTAAATAAATGTAAAACACATAAAATAATTTAAAAAAGAAAAGAAATAATAAAAATTAAAGCAGAGTAGCTGGCTGGTGGTTAAGGTGCTGGACTCCCACGTGGCTGACCTTGGTTCAAGTCCTCCATCCAGCAGCCTGAATATCATACCAGGTGGGTGTGTGTGCATGCCCAAAATCCTGATAGGAGAGTAGATAAGAAGGGATTGTGGTATGGCCATCCCACTTGGGGGATGATTTCTCTCGTTCCCTCTCACTGTCTCTCTCCAACAAGAACATGTGCCTTATAGGAAAAATCTTAAAAAGAAATGAGCAGAAACTGGGCCAACAGGTGGCATGGAAGTTAGAATTCTGAGTCCCACATGACCGGCTATGTGGTTAGAGTCCAGGGCCTGGTGGCTTGAAAATCATGCTGAGCGTCTGTGTGTGCATGCCCTAAATCTTGAGAGGAGACTGGAGGAAAAGTGACGATGGTGTGGCCATCTTCCCTGTGGAGTGATTTTTCAATTTCCTTCTTTTTCTCTCTGGCAAGTGCACATGTTCCCTACAGAAAAATTTAAAAAAAAGAAAATTAAAAATTAAAGCAGAAACCAATGAAATGTAAACAGGAACACAATAGAGAAAAATTATTGAAATAAAAAGCTGGTATTCATTTATTTATTTATCTATCTATTTATTTATTTTTGAGAGAGATTTTTGCTATAGGGCAAGTGTGCTTGCCGGGGAAAGAGAGAGACAGAAAGTGAGAAATCACCCCCCAGAGGAGATGGCCACGCTGTAATTCCTTCTCCTATACTCTACTCTCTGGATTTGGGGCATGCACGCACACATCCCTGGCATGAATTTTAAGCTGCTGGGTCCAGGACTTAAACTGTGGTTGACTATGTGGGAGTCTAGTGATGTAAACATTAGGCCATCTGCTGGTCCTGAAACTGGTATTTTTTTTTTTAAGAATTATTTTATTTAACTTTATTTATTTTAATTTGACCAGAGAAGGACAAAGCAAGAGAGAGAGGGAGAGGGAAAATGAGAAAGCAAGCCTCCAGGTAGGTCCAGGACTTGAACTACAGTTGGCCATGTGGAAGTTCAGCACCCCTAACCACCACACCACCTGCTGGCTCCTGAAAGCTCTTATTATTATTATTTTTTGGAGAGGTTTTTGCTATAGGGCGCGTGCGCTCGCCAGACAGACAGAGAGACAGAAAGTGAGAAATCACCCTCCAGGGGGGATGGTCATGCTGCAATCCCTTCTCCTCCATTCTCCTCTCAGGCTCTTGGGAATGTGTGCACATGCGCCCGGCATGAGTTTTAAGCCACCGGATCTGGGATGCGAACCGTGGTCAACTACGTGGGAATCCAGTGACATAGCCATTACGCTAACTGCTGGTTCCAAAGCTGTTATTTTTAAGAGATTGATAAAACTGATAAATAGCTGACCAGGCTAACCTGGCTATTTTTCTAGGAGAGAAGACATAAATACCTAATATTTGAAATGAAATGAAGGCCATTACTACTGGTCTCATGGAACTAGTATTCCAAAGAATAATACAAACAACTGGATTTCATAACCTGGATAAAATAGAAGTTATTAGTTATTTAGTCACCAAGTCTGGGACTAAAATCGTGGTCGGCCATGTGGGAGTACAGCCTCCTTATCATCACCATGCCACCTGCTGGTTCCAATAGAAGTAAATGTAAAACACAAAACTAAAATTCCTAAAAAATAATATAAGATAAAATCTGGAGACCTTAGCTTTGGCAACGACTTTCTATATACAATATCATAAGCATAACCTATGAAAGAAAAAAATGATAAGCTGGGTTTTATTAAAATTCAAAAATTGGGGACCAGCAGATGGAGTAATGGTTACATTGCTGGACTCCCATGCAGTTGACCACAGTTCGAATCCTGGACCCGGTGGCTTAAACTCACACCGGGCACATGTGCGTGTGTGCCCAAGATCCTGAGAGAAGAATGAAGGAGAAGGGATTGTGGGATGGCCTTCCCCCTGGGGGTGATTTCTCGCTTTCCGTCTGTCTTTCCAGTGAGTGCATGTGCCCTATAGCAAAAATCTCTCTGAAAATTCAAAATTCCTGCTCTGTGAAAGACATGTTAAAGTGAAAAGACAAGCCACAAACTGAGAGAAAATATTTGTAAAACACATATTTGGTAAGAAATTTATATCAAAAATATATTAAGAACTTTTAAAACCCAACAATAAGAAAACAACTCAGGACCAGTGAATGGCATAATGGACTCCCATATAGTCGACCGTGGTTCAAATCTCAGACCCAGCAGCTTAAAACTCACACTGGGGTAGGGGGGTGTGGCAGGTGGCCTGGTGGTTAAGTGTACTGGACTACCACATGGCTGAATGTGTTCGAATCCCAGACCTGGAGGCTTGTTTTCTCACCTTCTCTCTCTCTCTCTCTCACACACACACACACACAAGCACACACCAAGCACACACACACTCTGTCCCTCTCTATTAAAATTTAAAAATAAGTAAATAAATAAAGTTAAATAAGTTAAATAAAATAGTTCTTTAAAAAAAAACAACAAACTCATACTAGGCACGTGGGTGTGCATGCCCAAAAATCTCTCTAAAAAACAAACAAACAGACAAACAAACAAACAAAACAGGGCTGGGAGGTGGCATAGTGGTTAAGGGCACTGGACTCCCATGTGGTCAACTGCAGTTCGTGTCCTGAACCTGGCAGTTTGCTTTCTCATTTTCCTTCTCTCTCTCTCTCTCTTGCTCTGTCCTTCTCTAGTCAAACTGAAATAAATGAATGAATGAATGAAGTTAAATAAAATAATTCTAAAAAAAATAAAATAAAACAACCCGATGGGGCCAGTAGGTGACATGGTGGTTAAGGCACTGAACTCCCACATGGCTGACCATGGTTTGAGTCTCAGACCTGGTGGCTTGAGGATCATGCCAGGTGTATGCGTGTGTGTGCCCAAAATCCCAAGAGGAGAAGAGAGGAAAAGGGATTGAAGCATGGCTGTCCTCTCTAGGGAGTGATTTATCACTTTTTCTCTCTCTGGCAAGTACACGTGCCTTATGGCAAAAATCAAAAAAAAAAAAAAGAAAAAATGAGTAAATGATTAGTGCACCTCACCAAAGTAGATATACAGTTGGTAAGCATGCATATGAAAAGATGCTCTACATAATATGTCACTAGGGAATTGGAAATTAAAAAAAAAATACCACTATGCACACTTATTAGGATGACTCAAATAAAAAAAATGAAGAAAAAGAAAAAAGACGATACCAAGTGTTGACAAGAATGTGGAGCAACAGGAACTCTTATTCACTATTAGTGGGAATACAAAATAGCACAGTCATTTTGGAAGGCAATTTGGCAGTTTCTTATAAAACTAAACATATTCTTGGTCCAGCAGGTGGCATGGTAGTTAAAGGCACTGAACTCCCACATGATTGAAACAGTTTGAGTCCTGGACCTTGTGGCTTGTTTTCTCACTTTCCCTCTCTCTCTATCTCTCTGTCTCTCTTTCACACTCTGTCCCTCTCTGGTCAAATTACAATAAATAAATAAAATTAAATAATTATTAAAAACTAAACATATTTTCACCACTTCACAGCCATGAGGATGGCAATTATAAAAAACAAAAACTAGGGCCTACTTTGGTGATGCGGTGGTAATGTGCTGCTTGAGTAATTCTGGATCCATATGGAAAATCACCAGTTTGGTTCCCTGGGTGACCTAAATATGCCAGCCACATGCACCCAGTGATCCTGACTGGCTGGGAAGGTTTGAGGGGGACTGCAACGTGACACCCACCAACCTGAGGGTGCTTGTCTTTCGCTCTCACTCTCATAGAAGAGATCATTTCACAAGTCTTTATATATATATGTATATATATATATATATACGAGAGAGCGAGAGAGCGAGAGAGAGAGAGAGAGAAAGTGAGAAAGTGAGAAAGCAAGCCAGGTCTGTGGCCGGCCATGTGGGAGGCCAGCATCCTTAACCACCACTCCACCTGTTGGCCCTCAGGCCTTTATATTAATAATTCACCTTAACAAAATGTTGTAGAGTAATGTAGTTATAGACATGGCATGAACTGCCCCCCATTCTGTTATCCTAGAAAATACTGGGGCTAGATGGCGGCACAGCAGTAAAAGTTGACGCTGTGAGAGGCAACTCACATGGGAGTGTCGCCGGTTGCTTCCAGGGCCTTCCTGAGTACCCCAGGCGCACATGTCCATGGTTGGGAGCCGCCTGAAGCTGAGGGTGGAATACAGCATGGAGAACCTGTCAGGGGTACTGTTAAACTCTCTGACTCACTCATGGAATAAATAAATTAACCTTATAAAGAAAAGAAAAAGAAACCCTAACCAGTGTTTTATGTTGTGGCCAATCTGTACTTATAAGAATGAGGTTTGGGGGACCAGCAGTTAGCGTAATGGCTATGTTGCTGGAATCCCATGTAGTCGACTGCGGTTCGAGTCCCGGATCCGGTGGCTTAAACTCACGCTGGGCATGCGTGTGTGTGCCCAAATCCTGAGAGGAGAATGGAGGAGAAGGGATTGTGGCGTGGCCATCCCCCCTGGGGGGTGATTTCTCGCTTTCTGTCTCTCTGTCTCTCTCTGTCTGTCTGGCGAGCTCACGCGCCCTATAGCAAAAACCTCTCCCCCCCCAAAAAAAGAATGAGGTCTTTCATTTCAAAATGTTTGCTGTTAGGCATATTTGTGGGGTGCAGGGGTTATGGTTATGGTGGGGAGTGAGAAAGCACCCTCCGGGGGATGGCCACAGGCAATTCTTTCTGCTCCATTTTCTTCTCTGGGGATTTTGGGGACACACGCACACACGCCCAGCATGTTTCTCAACCCACAGGTCTGGGACATGAGCAGTAGGTCCGCCATACAGAATCCAGCTGCTTTAATCACCATGCCACAGACCTGACCCAAAGAAATTACATCTTAATATAGTTGATTAGGAATAAAACTTAATTGAAAGAGTCAACACACACATGCATCTAGACACTTGGAAGAGAAATGAACTTTTAGCACAAAGCACAGGTAATTCTTAACAAAATTTTCTTGTTTTAAAAAATTATTTATGTAACTTTATTCATTCACTCATTTTTTAAAAAATTTGACCAGAGAGACACACACAGACAGGGAGCGAGAAGGTGAGAAAGCAAGCCACCAGGTCCAGGACTTGAACTGCAGTGGCCATGTGAGAGTCCAGTGCCTTAACCACCACACCACCTGCTGGTCCTACTGAACAAAATTTTCAACACCAGTCTTCTCTCTTGAGCATTAACTGATAAAGAAATGGAGCTATCCAGGGGCTGGCAAGTAGTATGGTGGTTAAGGCACTGGACTCTCACATGGCCACTGCAGTTCAAGTCCTGGACCTGGTGGCTTACTTTCTCACTATCACCCCCAAGTAAATTTTTTTTTTTTTGAGATTTTTGCTGTAGGGCATATGTGCTCACCAGAGACTCAGAAAGGGACAGAGACAGAAAGCAAGAAATCACACCCCAGGGGAGATGGCCATGTTGTAATACCTTCTCCTTTCTCCTCCTGGGACCTTCAGCACACATACACATGCACCTGGTGTTGAGTTTTTTTTTTTTATATAATTATTTTAATTTTATTTATTCATTCATTTATTTTCATTTGACCAGGCACACACACACACACACACACACACACACACACACACAGAGAGAGAGAGAGAGAGAGAGATTGAGAGAGAGAGAGAGAAAGTGAGTTAGTAAGCTACCAGGTCCAGGACTTGAACCATGGTTGGCCATGTGGGAGTGTTCAATGTTTTAACCACTGCCACCTGCTTTTCCCCCCTGGTGTTGAGTTTTAAGGCGCCAACTGTGGTCAACTACATGGGAGTCTAACGACATAACCATTATGCCATATGCTGGTGCCAATAAAATAATTCTTAAACATTTTTTAAAATGGAACTACTTGAAATATTTCACATATTAACTCATTTCCACAGTGATTTTCAGTTTGATTTTAATAAAATATTTATTATTAAATATCTAGTGATGTAGAACACTTTTCACATTTATTAGCTATTTGAATTTTTTTTGTTTGTTTTGTTTTTTGTTTTGTTTTTTAATTGCCCACTTGTGTCATTTGCCAATTTTTCTATTAGGTATTCTTCCAGTTTCAGTGTTTACATGCGTGTTCGCTTCATCAGCCTGGGAGTTCCGTGGAGACAAAGACTGTAATTAGATTAGATTTCTTTATCCATCCGCAGAGTGGCTCGGGTTTAGCACGTGAACTATTCAAATTGAATGGAATGATCTTAATTCATTCTCATAACCCTTCGCAGACTTTGACCATGACTTCTGTTTTACAGATGAGCGTAAGACGCAGCGGAGGAGTAAATCGCAGTCACGCAACGACTTAAAGGTAGAAGTGGGACTGTAATCCAGGCCTTTCGATTCTAAACCAATTTACCGACATCGTCCTCCATTTCCCTGCAGAGAAGTTCCCCTCGTCCCTCTCTTCCTTGAGACATCAACTGAGTATTTCACAAGTGTTTAAAGTTAGCGAAGGGCCGTGCCCGTCACGCGCATGCGCCCTTCCCTTTTCCCACAGTAGGGAGAGACAGCGCCTCTTTTTCTTTCGCTTTGTAACTCTTTTGGCCCCGACCACTCGCCATCGCCCGAGCGGAGTTGAATGATGGCGACGGGAACTCCAGACTCTCAGGCGCGATTTGGTCAGTCCGTGAAGGGGCTTCTCACGGAGAAGGTAAACACCTGTGGAACAGACGTGATCGCGCTCACCAAGCAGGTGCTGAAGGGGTCCCGGAGCTCGGAGGTGAGCGGGCAGTGGGCTCTCGTGGCCCAGTACTGTGGAAACTCGCCGCCTTCCATAGCTGTGTGAGGGCCAGGGGGAGCAGCTTTGCATTCTGGGAATTGTAGGCGGCGGAGCCTAGAGGAGGGGTCGTTTGCTGCTTTCTGGGTCTGTAGTCTCTGGTTAGCTTCAGCGCCGCGGTGGGAAGGTCGTGTGATGCCAATTTGTGCTTCAGAGCCGAGAGCGCGGGGCTAGCCAATGGTGGGTAATTGGGCCGGCTGTATCCCACACGGCCCACTGTGCGGTTCGAGTCCAGGACCCAGAGGCTTGGAAAACACTCTGCGTGTGTGTGCGCCCAAAATTCCGAAAGAAGTGGAGGAGAAGGGATTGCGGTCTGACCATCCCCCACGACAGGTGCTTTCTCACTCTGTTTCCCTCTCTCTCAATCTAGTGAGCCCACTCACTGACAAGTTCAAAACAGAACAAAAGGATAGAGCTACTGGATGGCAAAAGAAGCATCTAACCAATTCTTTGTTTCTCGGGGCTTTCTCTAGTGAAGCCCTATCTCTTTCAGTCCCTTAATTATGCAGCATCATTTTGCCTTCAACGTCCTAAATTAATCCACACTTTTGTGCATCACGTGCTTAAGGATTTATTCTTTCCTGATTTGTCTTTCTAGCAGATTCTTTTTATTAAAATAGTTATTTTATTTGACTTTATTTATTTATTTCAGTGTTACCAGAGAGAGACAGAGAGAGAGAGAAGGGGGGGGAATGAGAAAGCAAGCCACCACCAGGTCAGGGACTTGAACCGTGGTAGGCCATATGGGACCCCAGCACCCTTAACCACCAAGGCTCCTGCCGCTGTCTTGTACATTCTTCTTTTTCAGTTTCTTCATGTATAGAAATAATTGATGGCATTACTCATCAGGAAGGTCTGTGTATGTACATCCTGTTCCCCCCACCTAAAAGAAAGACCTACCCATTGAACTTTTTTTTTCCCCTGAGCCATTATATACTTTTACTTTTTGTGGCCTGCAAAGTATTTCCAGAGCTCACTTTACACCCTATATATTTTTAAAAGAATTATTTTATTTAACTATTTATTCATTTGTTTATTTCAATTTGACCAGAGAGGGACAGCGTGAGAGCGAGAGAGAGAGAGGGAGAGAGAGAGAGAAGGAAAGTGAGAAAACAAGTCTCCAGGTCTGGGACTCAAACCGTGATCAGCGAAGTGGGAATCCAGTGCCTTTAACCACCATGCCACCTGTCAGCCCCCTTTACCCCTTGTTATTATTTTTTTATTTTTATTTTTTTTGGAGAGATTTTTTTCTATAGGGCACGTGTGCCTGCCAGAAAGAGAGAGACAGAGAGGCAGAAAGTGAGAAATCACCCTCTGGGGCTATGGCCATGCCGTAATCCCTTCTCCTCCATTCTCCTCTCGGGATCTTGGGCACGCACAAACACGCACCAGGGTTTAAGCCACCGGGTCCAGAACTCAAACCGCAGTCGACTACATGGGAGTCCAGCAACATAGCCATTACGCCAACTACTGGCCCGCTTTACCCCTTATTAACAACAAAACAGAAAGAAAAGGAAAAGAAAAAGAACAGAACCATACAAATAGTAATAGTAACACATAAAAAGTGACATTAAGCACTAAATAAGTTTTAAAATGTGTTTAAAGACACATAAATACATACAAAGAATGTATTCAGTGGACACACTGAAGCTGCCTCTAGTTTTTATTTTAGAAATAAACTAAGTGAATAATACAAAAGTCAAAGAATCATTAGAAAGTTAAAATCATTTATGAATGTTCTTTAAGGCAGTCACAGAATCAAGATCTGTTACGGTCCGTTCTCTGTCATCATTAAATGGCATATAATGCATTAGTGTAAATCTAACGATACAGCTGTTACAGTTTCAGATTGAAATTGTTTCATAACACCAATTTAAAATGTAGACTGGGGACAAGCGTTTGACGTAATGGCTATGTTGCTGGACTCCCACGTAGTTGACCGCGGTTCCAGTCGGACCCAGTGGCTTAAACTCATGCCAGGCGTGTGTGTGTGTGTGTGTGTGTGTGTGTGTGTGTGTGT
>NW_006204113.1:2276459-2280033 GCF_000334495.1 Tupaia belangeri chinensis
GCCAATTCTTTGTGTCTAAAACCCTTCCAAAAAAAAAAAAAAAAAAAAGGTGTAGTCTGTTTTGCTTTATGAGTTTAGTTATACTTCTAAAACTGAAACAGATACAGATCATTTTTCGAATTTGACTTTCTAGAAAGGTGACCCTATTGATAATTACAGGCATGACCAGTGTTTCACACAACCCAGAACCCTGCTCAATCAATGTGGTGTCCCCAGAGCACATCTGCCAGTTTTTTGTACTGGCATAAAAGTTTTTAGGACTCCTAAAATAAATACACATAAAGAAACAGATGTGTGTGTGCCTTTTTTTTTTTAAAGAATTTATTTATTTTTTAATTTGACCAGAGAGGGACAGAGAGAGAGGTAAAGTGAGAAAGCAAGCCTTCAGGTCTGAGGCTCGAACCATGGTTGGCCATGTGGGAGTCCAGCACTCCTAACCACCATGCCACCTGCCAGCCCCAAGACACAGATGTGTTTTTAAAGATATCCAGAGAAGAATGCTATCTAGATATCAAAACTAAATTGTCTTTTTTTTTTGGAGAGATTTTTGCTATAGGGCGCGTGCGCTCACCAGACAGACAGAGAGAGACATTAGAGACAGAAAGCGAGAAATCACCCCCCAGGGGGGATGGTCACGCCGCAATCCCTTCTCCTCCATTCTCCTCTCGGGATCTTGGGCATGCACGCACACGTGCCCGGCGTGAGGTTGCAGACGGGTCCAGGACGTGAACCGCGGTCGACTACGTGGGAGTCCAGCGACATAGCCATTACGCTAACTGCTGGTTCCCAAAACTAAATTGTCTTTGAATTGTACCTGTAGTTACTATGATATTTATTCTTCTGTCATTTTTGGTCTTTTCAATGCTTAAAACTAGTATAAGTCAATTGACAATGAAGCTAATATTTTTAAAATATAGAGAAGGATTTTTTTTTGTCTGTCCAAAATATTGGCAAACTCATAAAAACATACCACTCCTAAAATAAAATTGGATATTTAATTTAAAAATAAATAAATAAAAACATACCAAAAGTAAAGCATTAACATTTAACTTAAAAACTAAAATTTCACGGCACCAGCAGTTAGCATAATGGCTATGTCTCTGCACTCCCATGTTGTCGACCGTAGTTTGAGTCCCGGATCTGGCAGCTTAAACTCTCACTGGGCCCTTTTCTGTGAGTGCCCAAGATCCCGAGAGGAGAATGGAGGAGAAGGGATTGTGGCGTGGCCACGCCCCCTGGAGGGTGATTTCTCGCTTTCTGTCTCTCTGTCTCTCTCTGTCTTTCTGGCTAGCACACGCGCCCTATAGCAAAAACCTCTCCAAAAAAAAAAAAAAATTAAAATTTCACGGGACCAGCAGTTGTGATAATGGCTATGTCGCTGGACTCCCATGTGGTGAACTGCAGTTCAAGTCCCAGACCTGGCAGCTTAAACTCATGCTGGGCATGTGTGCATGCATGCCGAAGATCCAGAGAGAAGAATGGAGGAGAAGAGATTGCGGCATGGCCATCTGCCTTGGGGGGTGATTTCTCACTTTCTGTCTCTGTCTCTCTCTGTCTTTCTGGTGAGCTCATGCACTCTATAACAAAAACATTTCAAAAAAATTAAAATTTCTCTAGCTATTCATAAAGCTGTAAAATAGGTGATTTTAACCAAACAGCATAAAGCTCATGCTTTCTCTACTTTCCATGCAGCCAACATTTTTATACGCTCACTTTCTTTTTTTAAAACAAGAATTATTTATTTATTTACTTCCACTTATTATTTTTTAAAGAATTAATTTATTTAATTTTATTTATTCATTCATTTATTTTAATTTGACCAGAGAGACACACACAGAGAGAGAGAGAGAGAGAGAGAGGAAGCAAGTCACCAGGTCTGGGACTTGAACCATAGTCAGTCATGGGGGAATGTCCAGAGTTAACCACCGTGCCACCGTCTGGTCCCCCACTTGTTATTATTTTTTAACTTGACCACAGAGAGACAGAGAAAGAGAAAGGTAACGTGAGAAAGCTAACCACCAGATCTGGAACTCAAACTGTGGTCAGCCACGTGGGAATCCAGCACCTTTAATCACCTCACCATCTGCCAGCCCATATAAGAGTTTGGGTCAAAGAACTTTATCCACTTCTTTGGGATTTCTGTTTAACTCTCAATCCCTAGATTCAGTGCCATACCAAACAATGTGCAAACATCTATTTAAGAAAATTAAAATGGTATCTCATAGATAGCTATTTACTTTACGAATAAAATATAAAACTGTACAACTAAATCAAAAGAAAACTCTCAGATTTTTCTATAGGCTCTGCAGAAGAGAGGAATGGACAATTTTTACAGGCCTCCCAGCTAGAGAGAAGAGTTGATTAAGGGGATCACAGCACTGGAAGTCTGACAGTATCATGCCTTTTGTAAGGCTCTTCATAAATCACCACAGAAATTGGTTAAAGTGCCGGCCATGGCTGTATCTGCTGCAGACTGAGGAATCATCCCGCGTGGATCTGTCTGAATATAGCTGGTCAAAAGGCTCTGGCTTGGATGGTCTTTAAGTGGAACACAGAACCAACCACAGGGATGGTTATACCCACGAACAAATTCTGGTCTCTTCACTCCAGTCAAGACTTGTTCCACAGGATAAAAGCCCTTCTTCATAGCCCGTAGTGCAGGAGAAATCAACAAACTCTCCCGCAGTAATTGTATTCCAAAGCTGACCAGAAGAAGTGTAAGGCATCACACAGCAATTCTCTTTAAAATGCTCCAAAATATCCAATGAAGTCATCAAACTGTCCCAATACAGGCAACAGGGCCCTGGGCATTTATGGTCTGTTACGCATTCACAGTGTCATCTAGAACACCTTGAGCTTTACAGAGATATCCATTAAATTCTTCCAAGGGTTTTCTCTGAACTGTTACATCTTTCGTTTTCTTAGCAACTCATCATCTTCAATGCTGTGGTACTGGATGAGAGTGTTTTGAAGTTTAGTCTCAAAAGCAGCAGCAGCATCAGGGACCAGCAGTTAGCGTAATGGCTATGTCGCTGGACTCCCACGTAGTCGACCGCGGTTTGCGTCCTGGACCTGGTGGCTTAAACTCACGTTGGGTGCTTGTGCGTGCATGCCCAAGATCTCCAAGAGGAGAACGGAGGAGAAGGGATTGCGGCGTGACCATCCCCCCTGGGGGGTGATTTCTCGCTTTCTGTCTCTGTCTGTCTGGCGAGCGCATGCGCCCTATAACAAAAAAAAAAGAAAAAAAGAAAAAAAGCAGCAGCATCAGGCAGGCCTTTCGTTTTTCCTTCCGAGGTGGACGAGGACTTAGAGGACTCTCCGGTGCTGGCCAGCACCTGACTCCTCCATTGAACTTTTCAGTATTCACTGGAGAAGTGAGAGTTGTATTCACACAGAGCCGTATACATGTTTATCTCACCTTTATTCATAATAGCACCAAACTGGGAACAGTTCACATGTCAGTTGACAGGCAAATGACAAACAATGGGTCCAGTGACCCAACCATCCTCTCAAGTATTTTACCTAAAGACAAATGAAAACACGTATCTTTCCTTTTTTTTTTTTTAAGAACTGT
>NW_006204113.1:2280087-2335664 GCF_000334495.1 Tupaia belangeri chinensis
AAAGAGAGACAGAGAAAGAGAGAACGAGAAAGCAAGCCACCAGGTCTGGGACATAAACCGTGATTGGCCATGTGGGAGTCCAGCGTCCTTAACCACCATGCCACCTGTCAGCCCTGAAAACATATCTTTCATTTACTTTGATAAACCAACCATATGCAGAATACATCATGTAGGATAGTTTTGGCTTCTCTAGAATGGAACAACACCTTGAATATCCCTGTAAAATGACTTTCCCCTGGACTTGCTCATAATTAAAGCAATAGAAGTTTCTCTTAGCTATCCATCTTCAGTAAGGGTTTTTGATTTTCCACTTGTTTTTCCTAGCAGTTACAACTTTTTTTTTTTTTTTTAAGAGATTTTTGCTATAGAGCGTGTGTGCTCGCCACAGAGAACAAAGAGACAGAAAGCAAGATTACCTCCCAGTGGGGATGGCCACGCTACAGTCCCTTCTCCTTCACTTTCCTTTTGGGATCTTGGGCATGCATGCATGCAAACCCAACGTGAGTTTCAAGTTACTGGGCCCAGGACTCGAACCACATTCAGCCATTTGAGAGTCCAGTGACATAACCACTATACCATCTGCCAGCCTTGATTTTTGTTTTTCAAAAAGAAAATTTTTTTAAATTTAATTTTTTAAGTTTTTGCCATAGAGTGCTTGTGCTTGCTGGAGAGAGACAGAAAGTGAGAAATCATCCCCTAGAGGGGATAGGGACACCAAGGACCCTTCTCCATTCTTCTCTCAGGATTTTGGGCACACATGCACACATACCCAGTGTGATTTTCAAGCCACCAGGTCCAGGACTCAAACCACGGTTGGCCGTGTCATGGGAGTCCACCTGAACCACTATGCCACTTGCTGGCCCCTAGAAATATATATATATATATATATTTTAAAGATTTATGTCATATTATGTGTTCATTCATTTCATTGGATCAGAGAGAGAAAGAGGGAAAGTGAGAAAGCAAGCTACCAGGTCGGGGACTCAAACTGTGGTTGGCTATGGGGGAGTGTTCAGCGCCTTCACCACACCACCTGCTGGCCCCCAAATATTTTTTTTTATATAAATACTTTTTTATTTTTTTGCTATTGAGTGCATGTGCTAGACAGAGGTAGAGAGAGGGAAAGTGAGCGAGCATCCCCTGGGGGAATGGCCACACTGCAGTCCCTTCTCCATTCTAGTCTTGGGATTTGGGGCATGCAGGGACATGCACCTGTAGTTTCCACAGTGGTAGCCTCAGGTACTCAAATCGCACAGCCCCCATGGGAAATCTAGCTTGCCTTAACTTCCACACCATCTGCTGGCCTCGTTTTTGCTTTTGTTTCTGTTTTAAATTTTTGCTGTAAGGTGTGCGCACTCATCAGAGAGAAATAGAGAAAGAGAGGGAAAGTGGGAAAGCACCCTCCAGGGGGATGGTCACACCACAATCCTATCATCCATTCTTTTTTTAGGGATTGGTTAATGCAGGCACATACATTTGGCAAGTTTTCAGTCCAGTGGGCCCAGGACTCAAACCACACAGTTGGGTGTGGGATCCAGCCACTTTAACCTCCACACCACCTACTGGGCCCCCATACCAGTTTGAATGGCAGCCATATTTACGTTCTTCTCCTTTTTAAGACTTTCAGATTCTGTTTGTTAAAAAATGTCTGTGTTCGTGTGCACACACATACACTTTAGAATACATTGTCTTGAATGTTTTTGGTGATAGACAGGGCATAAATATCAAGTTAAAATAATAGATGGTGGGTCAGCAGGTAGCATGGTAGTTGAAGCACTGATTCTCCTATGGCTGATTCTGTGGTCTGAGTCCATGTAGGGCATGTATGTGTGTGTGCCCAAAATCCCAAGAGGAGATGGGATTGTGGTGTGGCCATTTCTCCTGGGGGGTGAATTTTCTCTGTCTCTCTCCAGTGAGCACACTAGCAAAAAACTAAAAAATAATGGGGTTGGCAGGTGGCATGGTGGTTGAGATGTGGGTTCTCACATGGCTGACCACTATTCAAGTCCCAAATCTGGTGGCTTTATCACTCTCCCTGTCTCTCTGTCTGTCTGTCTCTGGCCAAAATTGAAGAAGAATAATAACATAAAAAAAAAAAAAAAGATGATGTTCACAGTTGACAACCAGTATGTAATGAACATGCCATAATAAAGCTTACATTTATCGAGCATTGACTGAAAGACACTACTGTCTTTTTAAATTCATTAAGGCTTTACAGTCACTAATAAAAGAGGTACCTTTTTTTTTGGAGAGTTTTTTTTGTTTTTTTTGTTTGTTTGTTTGTTTTTGCTATAGGGCGTATGCGCTCACCAGACAGACAGAGAGGGACAGAGAGAGACAGAAAGTGAGAAATCACCCCCAAGGGGGGATGGCCACACCACAATCCCTTCTCCTCCATTCTCCTCTCAGGATCTTGGGCACGCACGTACACGCGCCCAGTGTGAGTTTAAGCCACCGGGTCCGGAACTCGAATCGCTGTTGACTACGTGGGAGTCCAGCGACATAGCCGTTACGCTAACTGCTGGTCCCAAGAGGTACCTTTTTTATTATTGTTGGAGAGGTTTTTGTTTTTTGTTTTATTTATTTACTTTTTTTGCTATAGGGCATGTGTGCTCACCAGAAAGACAGAGAGACAGAAAGCGAGAAATTACCCCCACAGGGGGATGGCCATGTCGCAATCCCCTCTCTTCCATTCTTCTCTTGGGATCTTGGGCACACACGCAGAAGCGCCTGGCTTGAGTTTAAGCCACCGGGTTCGGGACTTGAACTGCGGTCGACTACATGGGAGTCCAGTGACATAGCCATTATACCAAATGCTGGTCCGTTTTTTTTTTTTTTTAAAGGTTTTTGCTACAAGGCACATGTGCTCACTGGAGAGGAAAGAGACAGAGAGACAGTGAGAGGGAAAGTGAGAAATCACTTCCCGGGGGATAGCCAAACCACAATATCTTCTCTTCCTTTCTCCTCCTGGGACTTTGGGCATATGCACACATGCCTGGTGTGATTTTCAAGCTGCCATGTCTAGGACTCGAACCGGGGTCAGCCATATGGGAGTCTAGCATCCCAGCCACTGCATCACCTGCTAGCCCTGGTACTTTTTTTCACACACAGAATCTAGAGAGGAATTTAAGTTGTCCAAGATCATGCCTAGCTAGGAAGATGTGTAGCTGGGGTTCAATCAGGCATACTGGTTCTAGGCTCACACTCTTGGATACTGTCTTTTATGTGCTATTAGCTGGATTAAGTGGCTAAAAAGCCACTGAGCCACCACTGACTGCTCTAACATGGCTTGCTCCTCTCTCTTCCTCCTCCTTGCATATTTTTCACATGGGCTTTTGTAATCAGTTTAGATTGAGTGCTCAGTAAATGCTGTGGGTTTAAACAGAAATCATCCGAGTATCTGGGACGGGCTTGACATCATCGTTCCATTCTCTGAACTTTATCTTTTTACTTGAATCTCTTATGTGGCACCCATAACATGTATATGGCCTTTTCCTATAGCTATCTGTATACTTTGCCATTTCCTTTCTAGGCCATGAGATTATTAGTCTCTTGTAGATTTTCAATCCCTCTTATCCTGTAGAGCATTGCTCCTCCAGCAGTCCCCACGTAGCTATTTTGTTTGAATAGTTGACAATTTCCATACATAAAAACACTCATTCCACAGCATTTATTTAACAAACTTTTTTTTAAAGAGGGATTTTTTTGCTAAAGTGCAAGACAGAGAGACAGAAGATGAGAAATTACCCCCCGGGGGGGGATAGTCACGCCGCAGTCCTTTTTCCTCTATTCTTGTCTCGAGAGTTGGGGCGCACACACACATGTACCTGGTGTGAGTTTCAAGCCACCAACCAGGTCTGGGACTTGAACTGCAGTCGACTACATGGGAGTCTAGCAATGTAACCATTATACCAATTGCTGGTCCCCCCTTTTTTAAAAATTTGCCAGAGGGCATGCATGCTCCCTCAGAGGGAGAGAGAGAAAGGGGAGAGAAGAGAAAGCATCTTCAATAGGGTGTGGTCATATCATGGTCCTTCTTCATTTCTCCATTCTGTTGGGATTTGGGGCCTGCAGGCTCACAAGCCTAGCCTGTTTTTTAAGGCTCTGGGGTTGGGATTTGCACTGCGTGGTTGACTGTGTGGTATTTGGCTCCCCTAACCACTCTGCCATGGGGCAGCACTAATATTTTTTGAGTGTTTGCTGATGTGTCAGAAACTCTCTAAGGTATAAGGGATAAAGAAGTCTAAGTCCCCATATTTAACAAGCTTACAGTTTTTTTTTTTTTTTTTTTTTTTGAGAGGTTTTCGCTATAGGGCGCATGCGCTCGCCAGAAAGACAGAGAGAGACAGAGAGACAGAAAGCGAGAAATCACCCCCCAGGAGGGATGACCATACCACAGTCCCTTCTCCTCCATTCTCTTGGGATCTTGGGCACGCACGCACATGCACCCGGCGTGAGTTTAAGCCACCAGGTCCAGGACTTGAACTGCAGTCAACCACATGGGAGTCCAGCGACATAGCCATTATCTAACTGCTGGTCCGAAACTTACAGTTTTTATTGAAGAGACAAGAGAATAAGCAAATGAAAGAAACAAACAAAAAATCAGGTGGTGGTAAATGCCATGCCGAAAAAGAAATCTGGGGATAGATAGTGAAGAAAGGGATTACTTTAAACTAGGTGTTCAGGGAGGGGCTTCTGGAAAGGTAACATTGGAGCACAGTTGATTGAAGTGAGGGAAGCAGAGAGTTCAAATAGAGGAAGCAAAGGCCTTGAGATGGGAATGTGCTCAAGAAATGCAAGGACAGTATGGCTGAGCACAAAGTGAACCGAAATACACTTTCTGCCCACAGCACAGTGAGTGCTTGTCCCTGATAGGCTGCTCTCTTGCACACGTGTGTTGCTTCTACATCTGAGTTGTGTGTTCAGTGAGGGTCCATTGTATTTTTTCTTGAAACTGTGAATATGACACGCTTGCGGTTGCAACTATATAATTTAATGAAATAATATGGAAGATGATGAAATAGGAGAGAATAAAATGGGAGGATTGGTACTGCTATGAAAACTGCCTTGAACATCGGAAACACTTGTTGAAGATGAGTAGCTGAGACAAACTGCTATTTAATTATGAGCAAGACGATGGTTAAAGCCTGGGAGAAAAATTTGTAGAAATCGAAAAAGATTCTGTGCTCAGATTGTTTTACAGGTGTATTCAAGATGTTCCATTTGAAAGAAAGCAGAACAGACCATCTTAAATGATATGTGTCAGAAAATGGTGCCGAGGGCCAGCTAGTGGTGTGGTGGTTGATGCAGCCGGATCCCACGTGGCTGGTCATGCTGTTTGAATCCTGGACCCGGCAGCTTGAGGAACACATTGGCTGCATGTGCCTGCATGCCCGAGTTCCCAAGAGGAAAACGGAGGAGACAGGATTGCAGTGTGGCCATCTCCCCTCGGGTGTGCTTTCTCACTTTTGCTCTCGTTTTCTTTAGTGAGCACACACACCCTATAATAAATTGAAGAAAAAAGCAAGCAAGAAAGAATATGATACAGAATGTCAACCCGTATAGCACCAGGAGAAGGTCTTGGCCTTATATTATAACAGGCCTGCATTTGGGCGGTCATAGTCCCATCATATTTATTTTCTGAATGTCTGTCAGATTCTCCCCCTCCACCACCTCTTCTGTATTCAGACCACCTGGAGTATTTCAGTGTCCTAACCAGTCTGTTTGCCTTCAGTTTTTCCTCTATTCCATTTTGCTATCACACTTCTATAATAGTACATATGATCATGTCACTTTTCTGTAAAACTGTCAGTGAGTTAAATCCTAACCTTTAGAGCTCAGCTTAGAAGTCACTTTTTTTTTTTTTTTTTTAGATCAGCAGATGGTGTAGTGGTTATGTTGCTGGACTCCTCTCACATGGCTGACCACAGTTCAAGTCTTGGGCCTGGTGGCTTGAAAATCACACCGGCATGTGTGTATGCATACCCAAGATCCCAGGAGGAGAATGGAGGAAGGGATTGTGGCATGGCCATCTCCTCTGGAGGGGATTTCTCACTTTTCCTCTCTCTGTCTTGCTCTCTCCAGCAAGCACATGAGTCATAAAGCAAAAACTTCTTTAAAAAAATCATTTTTTTAAAGTCCTCCCTGAATACCTGTCCCTATAATGAGTTAGACTTCCCTGTCCTCTTTTTTTTTTTAAGATAGTTTTAATTTAAAAAAATGTTTTTTTAAATCTTGTTCAGTTATTTATTTAAAATTTCAACAGAGAGGGACAGAGAGACAGTGAAAAAGCAAGCTGCCAGGTCCAGGACTCGAACTCCAGTCAGCCACGTGGGAGTCCACTACCCTTAACTACCACGCCTCCTGCGGCGCCCCCCCCCATCCTCTTCTGTACCCATAGAAGACCCAGTGTTTCCCCACCAACACTTACCACAAGGTATTGGGTCATCAGGAAAGTCATAACTCGTTTTTGCATAGAAAAATATGTCATGTCTTTCCCAGTGACCTAATATTTTAATGTCTGTGTTCTCTTTTTTAAAAAAGGTATTTCTTCCATGAGAGAGAGAGGAAGGGAGTAATAGGTACCCCCAACGTAGTCTTCACACCATGATCCAGCCTCAGCCAGCCTGGATCTCGGGCTCGCACACCTGATGCAGAGAAGCCTCGGGATGTGAACCCAGGAACTTCCAGGGTCCAGCATTGTGGAGTACTGCACTACCGCTGTGCCACCAGTGGGCCCCTGTGCTCTTTGTAACCCCTCCAGATTGTGGGCCCCATTATTACCTTCTCCAGATGCTGGCACATTGTAATCACTCAGTGTCAGTCAAATGGTGTCACAGTGTGGATAGTGGTTTGTCCCTCAAAGGTTCATGGTTTGGAGTTTGGTATTGGTGGGCTGTGGTCGGTTGTCCCCCAAAGGTTTGTATGTTGGGGCTTGATTGTACTGTAGTTTGTCCGTCGCCATCCCCATCTCTAGGGTTTTGAAGTTTACCCCTTAAACATGGTTTCGGGGAGCAGCAGGCACTTTCCTCATCGTTGATAGGAATGTGAAATGGTGCACCCCTCAGGAAGGAACTTTGGCAACACGTAGCCAAAGTAAAACCTCAGCAATCACAGTTCAGTGAGTCTGACTCAAAGATATGCTGGCAAAAGAGGCAAAGATACGTATATTGTAGCACCGCTTACAATGGCAAAAGATTAGATATGCCTTAAAGTCGAACAGCAGAGGACTAGTTGAAGGTTGCTAGAGAGAGAGAGAGAAGGGAAGTGAAAAAGCATCCCCCATGGAGGATGGTTATACTGCAATCCCTTCTCTTCTATTTCTCCTTTTGGGATTTTGGGCACATGTGCACACCAGAGAGAAAGATAGGAAAAGAGGAAGCAAGCCACCAGGTCTGGGACTCATACCCAGTTGGCCATGTGAGTCCAGCGCCTCAACCACCATACCACCTGCAGGCCCCAGGAGTGTTCTTTCAAGCTGCTGGGTCCAAGGCTCAAACTGCGCAGTTGGCCGTGTGGCATCCAGCTGCCTTAACCACTGCACCATCAGGCTGGCCGAATAATCTTAAAGTACATCTATATAGTGTGTTACTTTGCATTTTGTAAAAAGAGCAGTGCTATATTGTTGCAGACCTCAGAAACATATGTATTGTGGAGTAAAATATAATAAGATGTGGAAAACTGCATATAGTATGTTGCATTTTAAGTAGGAAAGTGTAGGGGGAGAATAAATGTATGTGTCCATTGTGTTAAAAAAGAACAGTGGAGGGGCCTGCAGATGGTTTGGTGGTTAAGGTGCTGGACTCCCAGATGGCTAATCGTGGTTCGTGTCCTGGACCTGGAGACTGATTTCTCACTTTCCCTTTCTCTCTTTTTCTCTATCTGTTTCTCTGGCAAGTACTTGTGCCTTACTGCAAAAACTAAAAGAAAAATACATTTCTATAAGATATGATACTTAGAAGACCAAGACAGAATCTGTATCAGCATTCAGTTTAGCAGCACTCTTATCCACTTTAGGGCACCTTTTTTCTTTCTTCCTTTCTTTATTTCCTCTGTGATAAAAGCGAGGACCAGGCCAAACTAGCCAGCTCTCCCCTCTCCCTTGAATAAAAGGAAGAGAGAATAAATTGTAGCTGGTCTGGTTCCTACATCAAAGAAGTATGGGGAGAGTGCTTAAAGAATATTGTGATATTATCTCTCTTTGGGAAAAAAGGGACATAAGTCTAATGAGAAAGCTAGAAAATTTGGTTTGTATGAGCACTCTTTGGAGTGAAGGATGTAGATGAAAATTCTCTACATGTAACTTTTTTTCTGCTTTCTGGTATGTCAGGGTTCCACGCATGGCTTCACAAAACAGTTGCATCAGCCACAATAACAAAAAGGCACCCTGCTTGTAATGAAATGGCCTTAGTAGCGATGAAGTCAATTAGGAATGCTGATAGGGGAACTGCAGGGAGATGGGCTCATGTGCGACCATTAGTGACAGAGTGACAGTGACCTTGAGGGAGATCCTGCTGGTGTGAAGGGAGCCTTGGGAACAGGCTAAGCTGCGGTTCTTGCACTCTGACTAGAGAGGCAATATTAACCACCCAGGACCTAATGTGCTGTTTCTTGTTTGGAAAAAGCTATGGAGGTAGCTCTCACTGGATAACCAAGAGTGAAGGGAGTCTATCTACTCTCAACTCGGTTCAAGAAGCAGGCACACGTGGAGTGTGAAAGTTCATGGTATCTTGGGTTCCAGGATGGGAGGTTTTGGAAGACCAGGTGGAAAAGAAAGGCTGGAGTGCTAGAGGATTGAAGTGTTCTTTCAAGCTGCTGGGTCCAAGGCTCAAACTGCGCAGTTGGCCGTGTGGCATCCAGCTGCCTTAACCACTGCACCATCAGGCTGGCCGAATAATCTTAAAGTACATCTATATAGTGTGTTACTTTGCATTTTGTAAAAAGAGCAGTGCTATATTGTTGCAGACCTCAGAAACATATGTATTGTGGAGTAAAATATAATAAGATGTGGAAAACTGCATATAGTATGTTGCATTTTAAGTAGGAAAGTGTAGGGGGAGAATAAATGTATGTGTCCATTGTGTTAAAAAAGAACAGTGGAGGGGCCTGCAGATGGTTTGGTGGTTAAGGTGCTGGACTCCCAGATGGCTAATCGTGGTTCGTGTCCTGGACCTGGTGGTTTGCTTTCTCACTTTCTCTTTCTCTCTCATGAGTGCATGTGCCCTATAGCAAATTAAAAAATAATAATGAATGGGAACCAGCAGTTACGTAATGGCTATGTTGCTGGACTCCCACATAGTCGACCGCGGGTCGTGTCCCGGACCCGGTGGCTTAAAACTCACGCCGGGTGCGTGTGCGTGCGTGCCCAAGATCCCGAGAGGAGAATGGAGGAGAAGGGATTGTGGCGTGACCATCCCCCCTGGGGGGTGATTTCTCGCTTTCTGTCTCTATGTCTCTCTCTGTCTGTCTGGCGAGCGCACGCGCCCTACAGTGAAAATCTCTCAAAAAAAAAAAAAAAGAATAAAATTTAAATAAATAATTTTTTAAAAAGGAACAGTGGAAAGATGAAACCAGAAACTAATGAAAACAGTTATGCCTGGAGGAGACAGAACAGGGAAAGGAAGTTAAAGGGATGGAATGCCTTACTATTTTGACTTTAGATGCAAATTAAACTTTATTAATTTTAAAACTTAAATCAGGCCCAGCTGTGACAGCATGTGCTGGACACTGCTGCTCCGAGGGCTGAGGCCGCATATGAACCCTGGTTTGATTCCCAGCACACCCTAAAAAGTTGAGTAGTGTGGCACATGCCTTTTGGTCCCAGCTCCTTGGGAAGCTGAAGCAGGAGGATTGTAACACCACACACGCACACAAACACACAAACCAATAAATAACAGTTGCCACGGGAGAAGGAATCTGCAACTGTAGCAGTTGAAGTCGTCAGCCCCCCTTTCACCAGAACATATCCCTGACCAGTGGGAGGGGGCTGGAGGATATACTTGCAGTCGCTCCTGTTACATGGCTGACGTCTGCCAGGCGCAGGAGCAGGGTGCGGAGTAAGGCACAAATCTGTTGATCTCTGCTGGCCTCTCAGTGCTAACTCAGTCAGATGTGCCTTGACCACAGGCCACAGCTGAATCTGAGCTCGGCTTCTCTCTTGGTCTCAGGGCCCAGTTACCTGTGTGCACGTTAAAATCTGCCTCTGCATTTCTCCTTCCTTCTCTCTGGCTATCTTGCCATCTTTGATGTGGTGGTTTCCTACTGTAAGCCTCACGTTTCTTCCCATGCCTTTTTCCCTCACTCTGATTCTACTGTATTCTATTCCATTCCATTCCTCTTCCTTTCTGTTTCTTTTTTTCTTTTCTTTCGATTTGCCAGTAGGCATGTACATTTGCTAGAGAATCACAGAGGGAGACAGAAAAAGCACCCCCAAGGGGGCATGGTCACGCCACAGTCCCTTCTCCATTTCTCCACCCTGTTGAATTTTGGCATATGTGCACATGTGGTGTGTTTATCAAGTGCCCAGGGTTGGGATTTGAAGCATGGTTTGTCAGGTGGGATTCAGCTCCCTTAACCACTAGGCCAGGAAGCTGGCCCTCTCATTCCATTCCCCCCCTCCCTTTTTTTATAGATTTTTGCCACAGAGCATGTGCACTTACATGAGGGACAGAGAGAGACAGAGACACAGAAAGCAAGAAATCACCCCTGGGGGGAGAGGATGGCTACACTACAGTCCATTCTCTATTCTCCTCTTGGGATCTTGGGCATGCACACACATGCCTGGCATGAGTTTCAAGCTGCTGGGTCCAGGACTCAAACACTGGACTCCCACATGGTCGACCATGTGGGAGTTCAGTGCCTTAACCACTACACCACCTGCTGGCTCCTCATTCCCTTTCTTTCTTTCTTTCTCTCTTTCTCTTTCTTTCTTCCTTGTTTCTTTTAAGAATAATTTTATTTATTATTATTATTGTTATTATTAACCAGAGAGAGAGCGAGGGAAAGTGAGAAAGCAAGCCACCAGGTCTGGGACTTGAACTGTAGTAGGCTATGAGGGAGTCCTGTGCCTTAACCTGCATACCACCTACTGACCCACCTCATTCCATTTCTAAACACCTACATTCCTTCTGTCTTCTTCAGCTCTACCTGAACTCTATTTCCTTATTCCTCTCAAACCACCCTGAGTCTCAAACCTGCCTTATAATCAGAAGTTAGGTTCTCGCACTGGATTTGTGGAGCCAAAGATTTTTCTGCAGACTTTCTCTCAGCACTTGGTTAGAAGGCTGCCCAGAGGGCTCAGCAGTTACAGAGCACTCGCTTTCTTAGGGGGTGGCTTTTGGAACAGATGTCGAGCCCATGCCAGAACTGCCATGGTGCCAATGAAATGAACGCTCAACACGAACAATGGGAAATTATCCTCAATTACGTTTGGAGTGTTTGTGGTTGAATAGGGTAGAGGAGTGGCAGGGAGAGAGGATAGTGGTGGAACAGCTGCAGAGAGAAGATTACAGGAAGTTCGGGGATTTTGATGATTACCATTTTATTTTTATCTTCCAGCTGCTAGGTCAGGCAGCGCGAAACATGGTCCTACAGGAAGATGCCATCTTGCACTCAGAAGACGTAAGGAGCTCTTTTATGATTTGGGTTTTATACAAATAGTTTGGCCACAAGAAAGTAGAATGTTCTGCTTCTCTCTCTTTTTTAATGCAGAGTTTAAGGAAAATGGCTATAATAACAACACATCTTCAATACCAGTGAGTATGCCCTGTCCAGCAGCTACTTTTGCAAAGTCTTATCCTCATCCTTGGCTCTCATTGCCTTAGGGTCCAGCCTGTTTTCCTGTGAGGCAGGAGTGGGAGTAAAGGTGGGGTTGGTCAGCGCAGCCGCAGTGGCACAGGCAGCAGGGGTGCTGACAGCACAATGCTGGAGGCCATAGAGGAGGGCTCTGGATGTACATCCTGGATCTGCTTGAACCTGAGGGCTGTCTGTCGCTCTTGTGGAAGACATAAGTGGGGAAAAAAGTGGGGTTGGTCAAGGTTGGCTGCCTCTTGTGGTAGAGATGCTTGAGACTACAGAAGTTAGGGTCGAGGGAGCGATCAGGAGCAGGGGTGACCTTTTATGGACTTCCATGTGTTAATTTTGTTTTTGTTTTTTAGAGAGAGATTTTTGCCATAGGGCACATGCACTCAGAGAGACAGACAGAAAGCAAGAAAGCACCCTTCAGGGGATGGCCATGCTGGGATCTTGGTCATGCACGCACACACACCTGGCGTGAATATTAAGTCGCCACATCTGATACTTGAACCACAGTCAACTACATGGGAGTCCAGCGACATAAGCATTATACCTCTTGCTGGTCCCCCATGTGTTAATTTAAGGGCTTCTCAACTGGAAAAATTCTAAACCCCTTAAGGATTGGACCCATGCCAAGACCATGGCAGCACGGTGGCACCAAGGAGTCACTTAATCAGTATTTGCAGCCCGAGTGTGTCTAAGTTCTCTCCTGGGGTGTCTGTTATCATAGGGGTCATGTGTAACTAACTCGTGTCCACAGGGAAGACAGCGACATATAAATCACCTAGCAGAGTGAGATACAGGGACTGCTGCTTTAGTACACTCGTGGATAAAATCGTAATTTGTTTTACGTCTTATTTCACGTTATATTTTATGTAGTTGATATTATAGTTAGGTGCCTATTTAAGATATATGATTGGGAATTTAGCTCTTGATATTTAAATAGCTAATGCTTGTCATATTCATTTTTGGGGTATGTATGCATTAGGTATGACCATTCTACTTCACATACCCAGCCTAAATTTGAGCTGTGCGTGGTATCACTAGTTTGTTAGGCCACATCCCTCATTCTGGGAAAGTATCATTACTTCGTTAGGTTTCGAATCCACATTTTCAGCAGGTCTGCACTTAGACCAGGAAATCCTGTTCAATAGCACAATCTTAGGATAAGATAAGAAATACAGAATGTAATGTAAGCTAGGGCTTTGTTTTGCCTATATGTATCTGGCCATAAATAGCTTCTACTAATTCACTGGGTTTTCTTATGTTTATTTTCCTTTCCTTTTCTGGTTTAGGCAAGAAGCTATTCAGAAGAAGTAAGTAACTCCAAAGGCAGGGGAGTGGAGAACCAACTGAAACGGGCTGGGGAATTACCCTGCTGGGCCCAGGATTCCTGCAAACTCTGGTTGTCATATGCCCTTAAATTGATGTGCTCTGGGATAGTTTGGAATTTAAAGAACACACTGTATTTCAGAAGCACGCAGTAACTCGATTGACTACTAGTAAAAGCATTCTAAAATTATAGGGTGGGGGGCCAAACTTAAGGAGTAGAAAACCGTTGACATTGGTAATATTAGTACCGTAAATGTGGAAAGTCATTCAATATCCTTGTTTTCTTAAGTGGGTTAAAGTTATACCTGGCAATGTTGCTTGTACTACTGATTGGCTTTCTTCATACCTTAAACACTTCTGGATTCCAAGTGAACGGTTAAAAATTTTGATTTAGGGAACCAGCAGTTAGCGTAATGGCTATGTCGCTGGACTCCCACGTAGTCGACCGGTTCGTGTCCCGGACCCAGTGGCTTAAAACTCACGCCGGGCGCGTGTGCGTGCGTGCCCAAGATCCCGAGAGGAGAATGGAGAAGGGATTGCGGTGTGACCATCCCCCCTGGGGGGTGATTTCTCGCTTTCTGTCTCTATGTCTCTCTCTGTCTGTCTGGCGAGCGCACGTGCCCTACAGTGAAAATCTCTCCAAAAAAAAAATTTTTTTTGATTTAGTTGCAGCAGTATTTATGCATTAAAATATAAATAATTTATACATAGAGATGTCTTTATTGCTCTTTACAGATAAACCTGTTATTTTAATTTCTAGCGTTGAACAGTCATCAGACCTACAGGACCAGTTGAATCATCTGTTGAAATAGAGCAGCATGTAAGAGGACAATAGCACTTTTTTTGCCTGATGCTGAGGAAGAAATATCTTAACCATTGTGCTGTGGGTTTGATTTTCCGTATTTTCCTCTAAAAGTTAATCTACAGAAGAGTTACATTCCTAAAGAGAAGCTAGGAGGTCGAATTTTAGAAGCAATTCTTGAATCAGACTAACTCATGCTCTTACTGAATTTTTAAGTTGCTCTGTTTAATTTGATATTAAAGCAAAATTAAGTATATCTTAGTTTTCACCATGGAACTTTTAATGTAAGGAGTCTTACTGTCCAAATACCGACTAATATTTTAAATTCACTAATAGAGCTTTTATTGTGAACAAGTGAGAATGATTAGTGTTTTCTTCCCTGCCTTTTCCCCCTCACTTCACCTGCTACTGTGCTGATACAGTAAGGTTCAAGGGAGGCGTATCTCACACAGTGGTGGAAAAACCCAACCACACTTTAGTGTTCTTTCTAGAGGCTGGCATGTGGCATGATGGTTAAGGGCGCTAGACTCCCTCCTGGCTGACTGTGATTCGAGTTTTGGACCTGGCGGCTTTCTCTCTCTCTGTCCCTCTCTGATCAAATGAAAAATAAATAAAAATAAAATAATTTTAAAAAGTGTTCTTTCTACAGACCTTTTTCTTTTAATCATCCATTTAGAAAATACTTCAGATTCGTGGTCACGGAGTAGCAATAGATGATACTCATTGTTTTCTAGTAACTCAGAGGAGATACTGTATTTGTTGTAGCAAATTTCTAAGTGAAAATTAGGCAGATGGTATCGTATGTGCCCAGCTGCAGCCTCTTGCCTTGACCTGCATTCCCAGGGTTCCACTGTTGCCGTGGCTTTTGATTAAGTGACCTTGGGTTCCTTTTGTAATTTTGCTCATCAGCACATTCCCTCGCATGTTACTGCCAGATGTGAAGACAGTTGAACTGCTATAGCGATTGCGGGTTAGGATTGTGCCGTGGTGAAAACCTTAATGTTTGTAGATATTTACTTAAGTTCTTTGGATTCTTCTTGTTAAATGACATTCACATCAGGTCTTTTGTCAAACCTAACTGTATATATTTAAATTTAAATTTAAGAAGGGACTTTATCCTGTCCTGTTTGAAGAACTGAGAGAAATCTTTGCATAAGAAAGTACTATTTTCACTGGAAGAAAAAGCAGACGAGTCAGTCTAATTCACATGGCATATCATCAAGTTAACTGAGCACCTCAGATTACATTGTTGCTCGTTATACATCTGCACATTTACGTACAGTAACAAGAGGAAGTAGGTATGAATGATCTGAAAGGCATTTGCTTATGCATGGACTCTATGAACATTTATTATCCCTGTAATATTATTAAATGTAAACAGGCTCAGTTTACCTTCAAAGAGAAAGGCCACTGGGGCCAGGAGATGACATGGTGATTAAGGCACTGGATTTCCACATGACCGGCTATGGTTTGAGTCCCAGACTTGGCACTTGAAAAATCACACCAGGTGCTTGTGCTTGTGAGCCCAAAGTCCTGAGAGGAGAATGGAGGAGAAGAGATTGCCGTGTGGCTATGCCCCTGTGGAGTGATTTCTCACTTTGCTCCTCCCTGTCTCCTCTGGCAAGTGCTTACACCCTATTGGAAAAACCTAAAATGAAATAAAGAAAGACCATTAGTTTAAACTTTTAAAAAATTTGACAGAGGGTGGGCCGGCAGGTGGTGTAGTGGCTAAAAGGCACTGGATTCCCACATGACCGACTGGTTCCAGTCCTGGACCTGGTGTCTTGCTTCCTCCCTTTCCCTTTCTTTCTCATCAAATTAAAAAATAATAACAAATGGAATTAAATAAATAATTCTTTAAAAAAAAAATTGACAGCATATATGCTTTTTGGAAAGGTAGAAAGGGAAGTGAGAAGGCAATCCCCACTGGAATGGTCACATGCAATCCCTTGCTCTCGCCTTCCTTTGGGGATTTTGGGCACATAAACACATGCACCTGGCATGTTTTTCAAGCCGCCGGGTTCAGGACTCAGACTTTGTGATCAGCCATCTGGGATCTGACTGCCTTAACCACCAGACCAGGTGCTGGTCTAAGGCCACTAGTTTAGAAAACAAAACTATGTCTAACTATGTACAAGAAGCAAAGAAATACTTGAGAGAGATCCCGTGGAGGTGCTCAGCTCTCTCTCACTTGTGCTCTATTGTGAATAAATTTTAAAAATTAAAAAAATTAAGAGATTCCTATTTATGAATATAAATACAAGAATCCTAATAACATTTTGGAAAAGTTGAATAGAAAATATTTTTGTGTTGGGGCCAGCAGGTAGCGTGGTGGTTAAGGGCATTGGGCTCCCACATCACCGACCGTGGTCCAAGTCCCAGACCTGGTGGCTTGCTTTTTCTCCCTCCCTCTCTTTCTCTCACTATGTCCCTTTCTGGACAAATTTAAATAAATAAAGTTAAAATAATAAAAATTCTTAAATTTTTTGTGTGTGTGTGGTCAGCTGGTCAGTGGTTAAGGTGTCTAGGTCCCACGTGGCTGACTGCATGGTTCAAATCCTGAACCTGACTGCTTAAGAAACACACTGGATGCATGTACATATGTGCCCTAAATCCAGAAAAGAGGGGGAGAGATTGAGGAAGAGATTGTGACATGACTATCCCTCACGGGGGGTGCTTTCTCACTTTCCCTTTCTCTTTCTCTGTGTCTTCAGTGAGTACACACGACCTCTTGCAAAGTACAAAAGGGAAAAAAAAAACTAGATAAAAAAAGAAAGAAATATAAAATACCTTTTTTAAAAAGAAAGGAAAAAATACTTTTAATAATTACTCAAGTTGATGTTTAAAAGAAGCCAGATCCTACATGGGCAGCCGTGGTTTGAATCCCAGTCTTGGTGGCTTAAAAAAGCGCACTGAGTGTGTGTGTGTGTGTGTGTGTGTATGCCGCAATCCCTTCTCCATTCTCCTCTCAGGATCTTGGGCACGCATGCACACGTGCCCAGCGTGAGTTTAAGCCACCGGGTCCGGGACACGAACCGCAGTCGACTACGTGGGAGTCCAGCGACATAGCCATTACGCTAACTGCTGGTCCCAATATAAAGTTTTTTTTAAAAAAAGAACTTCACTTGTTTGATAACTATAAAATGAAAATGGTATCGAGGGTGGACTTTTTTCTCTGAGTGTGGCTGGTTTAGAAGATGCCATGCTCGGAGGAAGATGAGAATAATCCTGCTCTACTGCAATAGAACAGAGACATACTGCAATTTTTTAAAAGAGGTTTTGCCTTAGGGTGTGTGTGGTTGCCAGGGAGAGAGAGAGAGACAGAGACAGGGAGAGGGAAAGTGAGAAATAACCCTCCAGGAGGGATGGCCACACTGCAGTCAGACATGCATGTATATGTATCTGATGTGATTTTCAAGCCTCTGGGTCTGAGACTCAAACCATAGTTGGCCATGTGGGAATCCAGTGACATAACCCCTACGCCTTATGCTGGTCCCCCCCCCATGCTAATGTTAAGAAAGCACCAAGGTAGGGCCAGCAGATGGCCTAGTGATGCCATTGCTGGGCTTCCACATGGCCGGCCCCGGTTGAGACTGGTGGCTAGAAACTCACTGCTTGGGAATGTGTATTGTGTCCAAGATCCGGGAAGGAGCATGGAGAAGGGACTGCAGCATGGCCATCTCCCCTGGGCGGGGGGTGAGTTCTCACTTTCCCTCTCATTGACTCGGTTTTACTGGCAAGGGCAGGTGCCCTAAGGCAAAAACCTCTTTTAAAAAAAGGCAAGAAAACACCACTCTCTTTCCCCGTCAGCTGCTGCAGAGTAGTGGAGAGGCTTGGGTGCTTTCAAGATTTGTCTCCACCAGTAACCCATCTCCGGGGCTGAGAAAGACATTGCCGCTGGAGGTGTGGTGGACATTAATACTGCTTTACAGGAGGTGCTGAAGACTGGCCTCATCCACGATGACCTAGCAAATGGAGTTCACAAAGTGTCCAGTGCCTTAGGTAATGCCCAGCTGTCTGTATGCTCGCGATGATGAACCTATGAATGTCACGTTGGCAAGGCCCTTTGTGCAGGACTCCAAGTCAACCTGAGCAAAGTTGATGACAAGAAACTAGGAGTATGGGGGACCAGCAGGTGGTGTGGTGGTTAAGGCGCTGGACACTCCCACATGGCCGACCAGGGTTTGAGTCCTGAATCTGGTTGCTTGCTTTCTCACTTCCTCTCTCACTCTCACCCTCTCTCTCTCTCTGATCAAACTAAAAAATAAATGAATAAATAAATAAAATAAATAATTATTAAAAAAAAAAAAGAAAAGGAAACTAGGAGTATGGGTAGGCCTCTGTAAAATTGGCAGCGAAAACCCTATAAAGTAGAGGTTTACAGCTTTGTAGTAAAGGGCTATGGCAAGGAATCTCAGGCTAACGATGTCATCTAAAGAGTACTTCAGGGATCAGCAGATGGTGTAATGGCTGTCGCTGGACTCCCATGTAGTCAACTGTGGTTCGAGTCCCGGACCCAGTGGCTTAAACTCACTTCTGGTGCGTGTGCATGTGTGCCCAAGATCCTCAGAGGAGAATGGAGGAGAAGGGATTGCGGCATGGCCATCCCCCTGGGGGGGGTGATTTCTCACTCTGTCTCTCTCTCTCTCTCTTTCTGGCGAGTACACGCACCCTATAGCAAAAACCTCTCAAAAACAAAAAAAACTTCAAATGGAAGAAATGAAAAAAATTTTAAAAATTGGTTTGTGGAAAATCAGCACCATTTTCATTTCCAGAATAACTTTTAACTGCAGTTGTAAGCTAAGAGCCCATACGTTGAAATGTCGTTGTTTATCTAATGTGTCCAGAAGAGCTCTCCAAGCATTTCTCTCTTTTATGACTAAAAGTGTGCCCAATGAAATTGATAAGCAGTATAATACATGGATTATCTGTTAAATTTGAACTGAAATACACAGAAAAAATGTGGCATCTATGATCATTGTAATCAGCAGTAGCTTTATCCCAGAACTAGTTTGTGACTTAACAATTAAAATGGGGGGAGTGCTGTAGGAAAAATAACTTGAGTTTTATCCTGTTAAGAGGTAAAACAGGAACCAGCAGATGGCGTAATGGTTATGTCACTGGACTCCCACAGTTTGAGTGCTGGACCCGATGGCTTAAAACTGAGGTCATGTGTGTGTGTGTGTGTGTGTGTGTGTGTGTGTGTGTGTGACCAAAATCCTGAGAGGAGAATGGAGGAGAAGGGATTGAGGTGTGGCCATCCCCCCTGGAGGGTGATTTCTCGCTTTCTGTCTCTGGTGAGAGCATGCACCTATAGCAAAAATCTCTCTTTAAAAACAAATATATATCTGCACTTTTATAGCACTTCTGTATTCATATCAAAGGTTTTGAAAGAAGTCAAGGCTCATCTTAATTATCCTCTTTACCCTCTGGGAGTTTGCTCATTATTAGTAAAGCCACTAATGGAAGATGAGGTCCGAAATGAGAAGATAATTAAAAAACAGATTTAATAAAACTGGGGCTGGCATGTGGCATGGTGGTTAAGGGTGCTGGACTCCCACATGGCCAACCGTGGTTTGAGTCCTGGATCTGATGGCTTGCTTTCTCTCTCTCTGTCCCTCTCTAGTCAAAATAAAGTTAAATTTAAAAATACTTAAAAAAAAAAACACCCAGATTTAATAATACTAGGACCACCAGTTAGCGTAATGGCTATGTTGCCAGACTCCCATTGTAGTCGACCACAGTTCGAATCTTGGACCTGGTGACTTAAACTCACACCTGGCACATGTGCGTGCATGCTCAGGATACCGAGAGGAGAATGGAGGAGAAGGGATTGCGGAGTGGCCATCCCCCCGGAGGGTGATTTCTCGCTCCGGTAGCGTGATTTCTCGCTTTCTGTCTCTCTGTCTGTCTCTGTCTTTCTGGTGAGCGCATGCACCCTATAGCAAAAACCTCTCAAAAAACAAAAAACTAGAGAGTCCTCGTTAAAGGAGCTATTTAATAAACAACACTGCAAATCTTCACCATAGGAAGTAGCTGGAAGAGCTTTTTGAGTACAGTATCTGATACTGAGTCCAGAAGAATTAATGCAGATTTTTTGGTATGTTGTGCATTTTTTATTGCTGTGATTAGAACCATGATCAAATGACCTCACACAATTCAATAGGAGGAAAAACAGAGCTTGCCATTGACTTAACATTTCATCTGGTGGGGCTGGCAGGTGGTATGGTGGTTAAGGCACTGGACTCCCACATGGCTGACTGTAGTTCAAGTCCTGGACCGAGTAGCTTACTTTCTCACTTTCACTCTCTCTGGTCAAATTAAAAAATAATAAGTAGACTTTAATACATAATTATTTAAAAAGAATCATTAAAAACAAAGAAATTTCATCTGTTGTTGAGATTTCCCCCTTTTTTTTGGAAAGGTTTTTGCTGTAGGGCATGTGCACTCGCCAGAAAGAGAGAGAGAGAGACAGAAAGCGAGAAATCACCCTCCTGGGGGATAGCCACGCTGCAATCCCTTCTCCATTCTCCTCTTGGGATCTTGAGCATGCACACACACATGCCTGGTGTGAGTTTAAGCTACTAGGTTCAGGACTTGAACCACGGTTGACTACTTGGAGTCCAGAAATGTAACCATTACACCATCTGCTGGTCCCAGCTGTTGAGATTTCTATGCTTTAAATGTGGCATAATTATCTAAAACAATGGAAAAAATTTACCCAAGTGATTCTGGAATTGCCAAGTCAACACAATAGCCTTATTACATTAATAAATAATAAGGGGCCAGCAGGTGGCATGGTGGTTAAGGCACTGGACTCCCCCATAGCGCACCCAGCAGCTTGAAACTCATACTGTGTGTATGTGCTTGCGTGCCCAAGATCCCCAGAGGAGAATGGAAAAGAAGGGATTGCAGTGTGGACATCCTCCCTAGGGGATGATTTCTTACTTTCTCTGTCTGTTTCTCTGGCGAGCGTACAGACCCTATAGCAAAAATCTGTCCGAAATAATAATAGAGGCAGAAAATAGCCTTGTAGTTAGAATGGTTAGATTCCATGTGATTGGCGGCACAGTTCTAGTCCTGGGCCTGGTGACTTGCTAGGCACGTGTGTGTGTGTGTGTCCAGAAATCTGAAGGGAGTGAACGATGCAGGAGAGGAGAGTGCAGTGTGACTGTCCCCCATGGAGGGTCCTTTCTCACTTTCCCTCTCTCTCTGGCAAGTGCATTCACCCTCTGGCAATTTTTTTTTTTTTTTTTTAGCTTAAAGCACGTAGCATGATGGTTAAGGGCACTGGACTCCCACATGGCTGACTGTGGTTCAAGTCCTGGACCTGGTGGCTTGCTCTTTCCGTCTCTCGCTCTGTCCCTCTCTGGTCAAATTAAAATAAATAAATAAAGTTAAATAATTCTTTTAAAAAATGTCTTACGGCATTTTGGAAAGGGAATTTAAAATTCAACTTCTCTTTCAAATAAAGCAAAAAAGAAAGATAGTAAGAATCTTTTTCTAGGGAGCAGCAGATGGTGTAATGATTACATTGCTGAACTGCCATGTAGTCGACCACAGTTGAAGTCCTGGACTTGGTGGCTTAAAACTCACGCCAGGCGCATGTGGATGCATGCCCAAGATCCTTAAAGAAGAGATTGCAGTGTGGCCATCCCCCTGGGGATGATTTCTTGCTTTTTGTCTCTGTCTTTTTGGTGAGCGCATGTGCCCTATAGTCAAAATCTGTAAAAAAAAAAAAAAAATGAAAAAAAGTATTTTTTTCTAAAAGTGCACATTTTAAAACCCAAAACTCAACATAACATTTGATGAAGAGTCATAGGACCCCAGGGTATTAGAGCCATATGGAGCTTTAAAAATGGGGTCATTAAACAGGACCAGAGATGACATGGTGGTTGAGGGCTCTGGACTCCCACATGGCCGACCGTGGTGTGTGTCCTGTACCTGGTGTCTTACTTTCTCACTTTCCCTCTCTTTCTCTGTTACTCTCTGGTCAAATTTAAAAATAAGTAAATAAGTAAATAAAGTTATAAATAATTATAAGTAATTCTTAAAAAATAATGGGCCCAATAACCATGGTTCAAGTCCTGGGCCTGGCAGCTTGAAATTCACACTGGGTGTGTGTACATGTATGCCCAAAATCCCAGGAGGAAAATGAAAGAGAAGGGATTGCAGTGTGGCCATCCCCCTGGGGTGATTTCTTTTTCACCATCACTCTCTCCTGTGAGCGCACATGCCCTCTAGCAGAAATCTGAAAAATAATAATAATTCTGAACTTAAACAGCCAAGGAGAGGAAATTGCTTGCCCAGAGTCTGAGTCTAGCACTCTGTTAACTTGTTCTTTTCCTTATAAAGAGAAACCAGAGTGGCCCCTGTCATTTATAATCCTTGCCATAATAATAAAGGGAAACAGAATAGCATAATAACAAGGGAAAGGATCTTGCAAGTAATTGAATGCAGCCAGGCCATTTATCCCTGCTAGTGCCTCTCTGCCAAGTAATTGTCAAGCTGGTCACCCAGCCTCTGCTTGAGAGCGTCCGGTGTTTGTGGAACCCTTTACTTAGGCATGTTGGCTGTTTTGGAAGCGCCACTTTTTTTTTTTAAGGAATTATTTAATTGTTATTTTATTGAATTTTATTTATTTTAATTTGACCCGAGAGGGCAGGAGAGAGAGAGAGAAGGGGGAAAGTGAGAAAGCAAACTGCCAGGTCCGGGACTCGAACCATGGTCGACATGTGGGAGTCCAGTGCCCATTTTAACCACCATGCCATTTTTCCTTTTCCTTTCTTTGGCTGGCCACTTCACTTCCTCATAGTTGGTTCTGTGTACCATTCAAAATCTACCTTCTGGATCATCCTAGAATTGACCAGTGGCTTCTAAGACAGAGTGTGTTGTAGGTATGCACAGGTCATCCTTGGAAATGAAGGGAGAAAATAGGAAAAATTGTGTATGTTTATTTTGTATCTTTAAAAAAATAGCTTTTGCTAATATTTAACATGTGGCTTGATATGAGACCCTAATTTGGTCTATGAAGCAAATGGAAGGCAAGCACAAGTGAAAGTGACAGGGCCCTTTATCTTCCCTCTAATCTGTCCCTTCAAGAGAAATATACCATTTTAACAATGAGTAAGAAAGTAAATGCTTTCTGAAAGGAATTTACCCTGGCCTGTTTTTGTGTTGCTAACAGAAATACATGAGCCTGGGTGCTTTTATAAATATTAATAAGATACTAGTTGATTTACAAACTCAGGAGTCTGGTGGCTGGAAAGTCCAAAGTCCTAGGTCTACAGGGTGTCCAGTGGAAGCCCAGAGGATAGTGACCATGTGTAGAAAGCGTGAGAACTCTTTGGGTCCAGCCCCAATATATGAATTTCTGGGGCACATTCAAACCATAGCCCTCATTCTGCCCCCAGCCCTCCAAATTCATGTACTTCTTCATGTACCGTACAAAATTATCTCAGTGGTCTCACATCTCAGCTGGTTCCAACACTAACTCCAAAATCCAAAATCTTACTTGAAAGTCAAAGCAAACTCCTGTGGTAGGCAGTCATGAGCGGGCAGCCCTAAGAGAAAAGCGAAAGGCTCATCTAGCTCCGGGTGCCAGGAGGGCGAGGCAGCTTGCCATCTTCCTTCCTTGGGGCCTGAGGGAAGCACACACGGATGATTCCTAGATTTTTCTCTTATCAAAAAAACCCAAGCAAGCATTTTGGTTAACGCCCTAATTCCCATTAGGGTGATGGACTGATTGGGCAGTCTAACTGGGGCAACCTGGCTCTCATTGGGCGAGTGCAATTAGGTGATCAAGTTCCTCATTCTTTACCTGTGAGGAAGGTGCGCAGGTGCAGGAAAGAACGTGTGAATTCAAATTCAAAGGAAGGACATAGGCAGCGTAGGGCCTCCCACTAATGAATATTCATGACCTCTAGTAATAAAATGATAGTCGACTGGTGTGAGGGCAGTTGCATCCTGGCAATCTGCCCGCCCAAGAGCCTTTTGGGTGTACTTCCTTTCTTTTCTTTCCTTTCTTTCCTATTAAATCTTCTTTTCTACCTATTTTATTCGTGGCTGTGGTTTCATTTCCCGCCTAGGGACAGATCTCTAATTTGAGTGATCTGGACCCAAAGAACTAAGGACTTCATGACGCAGCTCAGCACTCTCCCATCCGTTAACACTTTCCAATTATCAGTCTGTGACGTCAAACAAATTACATGCAAGTCTGAAATCCTAGTGGGCAGACACCCAATCCTGGGATTCCAGGAGGCACCTTAGATACACTGAGGCTCCCAGCGCATCAGGGAACCTAGTCTTCCTGGCCGTCCTGGGCTCAGTTCATGTTTTAGTTCTTTCCAGTTGGCGTCTGCAGTTCTCCCAGGCTAATGCGGCCTGCTCATAGCTCCACAGTTCTGGAGTCTCTGGGGCAGCCCCATCTCTGCAGCTCCCCAGGCACATCTGTCGTGGGTGCTCTCTGCAGTGGCCTATCCATGACTCCACTTTCCACATGGCCTTGTTCTCATGGAACTGCCCTGCTGGGCTCCACTCCCGTGGTAGGTCTCTGCCTGAATGTCCAGGCTTCCCCACGCATCCTGTGAATCCTGCGAAGCTGCACTACCCTCCCAACTGCACAGCTCTTGCACTCTGCAGCGTTAGTACCGCATGTAGCCCCATGTAGATGCAGATGCTGGACAAGGCCGACAGCCCGCGCCCTCCGGACTGGCAGCTGCACAGTGCTGCTTAATCATTGCTCAAGCAACCATGCGTTGTCCCGGGATGTGGGAAACTCCAGGCTGCAAAAGGCAGCGTGCCCACCTCGGCCTTTCTTGGAAACTATTGGGTCGTCGGGAAAGTCATGACACGTTTTTGCAGAGAAAAACAGAAAAATATGTCATGACTCTGCCAGCGACCTACTATTTTGCACTCCCAGGCCTCTGGGCTTGCGCTGGGATGGGCACGGCCTCTTTTTTTTTTTTTTTAAATCATTGTCCTGACCATTTCACCTGGATCCCTTCAGTGATAGTAATCATAGCAAGCATTCTCTCTGCCACACCTCTCTCTGCCAAACATGCCGTTTTTTTAGAGTTGTTTTGTTTCTGCTGTTGTTATTTTTTGCTATAGGGCATGTGCGCTCACCGAAGAGACAGAGAGACAGAAAGCGAGAAGTCACCCTCCCAGGGGGGATGGCCACACTGGAATTTCTTCTCCTCCATTCTCTCAAAATTTTGGGCATGCACGCACACACATGGGCCTGGCGTGAGTCTTAAGCCACCGAGTCTGGTACTTGAACCACGGCCGACTACGTAGGAGTCCAGTGAGGTAACCATTAGGCCATCTGCTGGTCCCCAAACACACCTTTTTATTTGGTGCCACATAACCAGGCTATGTTCTAAACTTTTTCATTCTGCCTCCCTCTTATTTAATTACTAATTAAATTATGTATTTATTTATTGCTAGAGGGTATGTATTTATTGCTAGAGGCTTACCAGAGAGAGAGAAGCACCTCCCAGGGGGGCATGGTCATGCTGACGTCTTCCTTCCTCCTTTTCTTCATCCTGTCAGAATTTGGGGCATTCATGTACACTGCTTAACTGCTACACTGTGGTGCTGGCCTTTTTGTGTTTTTAAAGCATTGTTGCTATTTTTTTATTTATTTATCTTTTTAGAGAGGTTTTTGCTATAGGGCACCTATGCTCACCAGACAGAGAGACAGAAAGCGAGAAATCACCCCCTGGGGGGACGGTCACGCCACAATCCCTTCTTCTCCATTCTCCTCTAGGAATCTTGGGCACGCACGCACACATGCCCAGCGTGAGTTTTAAGCCACCAGATCCGGGACACAAACCGCGGTAGACTACATGGGAGTCCAGCGACATAGCCATTACACTAACTGCTGGTCCTCAATCATTGTTGTTATTTTAAAAAATTTTTGCCAGAGGGTGTGTACGCTGTCCCCTCCAATGGGGAACAGCCATGCTGTCGTCCCTTCTCCTCCTGTTACCTTCCCACCAGGATTCTGGGTAAACATGTACATGTGCCTGGTGGAGGCCATGCGGGATCGGGCTTCCCTAACCACTGTGCTACTAGGCCAGTCCACTCCTTTCTTTTCATTATCAGTTCTGTTTTAAAATCATCTTCTTATTTTCCTCGGAAACCTCTTCAAAATGTCTTTCGCTGTTTGTATCTCTGCACCATTAGGGCCACAGCTGCTTATCCAGTCGCTAGTCTTCTAGTCCATTTCTAAACAGTTCTTCCAAGCCACCATCAGCATCTAGGTTTTTCCAGGACTGCGTCTCCTTGCCTACTACCCAGGTCCAAACCTGCTTTCACATTTCCTGATTTCTGTAGCAAGGCAACCCTGCTTGGCAAGGCCAATTTCTGTCTTTGTTACTACGTTGTTAATAGGAATATCTGAGCCTGCGTGCCTGTATACATAAGATAGTTTATATACAGACTCATGGTTCTGGTGGCTGGTGGGTGGGTCGAGGCTGATGGAAGCACTGAGGATGGCAGGCGAGAGCTCCTGACCGATTTCTCTTCTATAATGCCAGCCCTCAGGAGAACTAACCCCTCCTCACACAGGTTAGAACTCCTGGGTCTCGTGAGACATCTCATTAATTTATTCATGAGAGTCTTGCCTCCGTGATGAAATCACCGTGAACCAATCACTGGACTCTAGGCCTCAGGCTGAAACACCCTGAAGCTACTGAATTTTCACTTAATGCCTTTACCGCACAGTTGGTACAATCCAGTCCTAACATACGGATTCCTAGGAGACATATTTGGAGACATGGCAGAATTCATTTTATGGAGAGAAAAATATGAAAACTGATATAGAGTGTTTTTACTATTATAAGATTACCAAGAGAGTTGATACCTTTGAAAATACTAATTTTTAAAAAGAATTATTTTATTTAACTTTATTTTAATTTGACCAGAGAGGGACAGAGTAAGAGAGAGAGAGAGGGAAAGTGAGAAGGCAAGCTGCCAGCCTCAAAACGTGACTGGTCATGTAGGAATCTAGTGCCATTAACCACCAAGCCACCTTCCAGCCCCTAAAACACTAATTTTTATACACTTAATAGTGGGACATATTTTAAGGGTTGTTTCCAAGGTTTGCTAAAAATAAAAAAATACAACTTTCCTGGGAATGGCAGTTGACATGATGGCTATGTCACTGGACTCCCATGTAGTCGACCACGGTTCGAGTCCCAGACCCTGTGTTTTAAACTCATGCCTGGCGCGTGTGCGTGCATACCCAAGATCCCAAGAAGAGAATGGAGGAGAAGGGATTGCAGTGTGACCACCCTACTGAGGGGTGATTTCTCACTTCATGTCTCTCTGTCACTCTCTCTCTGGAGAGCACACACACCCTGTAGCAAAAACCTCTCCAAAAAAAAAAAAAAAAACAAATTTCCTATATTTATTTATTTATTTATTAGAAATTTTCACATGTGGTGTGTATACTCATCAGAGAGAGACAGAAAGAGACAGAGAAAGTGAGAAATCACCTCCCAAGGGGGATTGCCATGCCTCAATCCCTTCTCTGTTCTCCTCTTGGGATTTTGGACATGCACACACATGTGTCTAGCATGATTTTCAAACTGCTGGGTCCAGGGACTAGCAGTTGGCATAATGGTTATGTCGCTGGACTCCCATGTACTTGACTGTGGTTTTACTCCCAGACCTGGTGGCTTAAACTCAAGCCGTGTGTGCATGCGTACCCAAGATCCCGAGAGGAGAATGGAGGAGAAGGGATTGTGGCATGGCCGTCCTCCCTAGGGAGTGATTTCTTGCTTTCTGTCTGTCTGTTTCTCTCTGTCTTTCTGGTGAGTGCATGCGCCCTATAGCAAAAAACCTCTCAAAAAAAAAAAACAAAAAAAACTGTTGGGTCCAGGATTTGAACTGCAGTTGGCCATGTGGGATTCTACTGCCTTAACCACCATGCTACCTGCTGACCCCTAATTTTTTTTAAAGAAAACATTATTTTTAAAAAATTATTTATTTTATTATTATTTTAATTTGCTATAGGGTATGTGCACTCACTAGAGAGAGACAAGAGAGGGAAGTGAGAAAGCAAGCTACTAGGGCCAAGATTCGAACCACAGTCGGCTATGTGGGAGTCCAGTGCCTTAACCACCACACCACGTTTGGCCCTGGCCCCTAATTTTTTTAACCACAACTAACTGACATTGGGGAAGATTAAAATTTACTAGCTGGATTTCAACAAAACTTTTGTGTTATTGAATATCATTTAGTAAAAGTGATCCTTTCACTTAACTCTCCCTATGTTAGGGACCAGCAGTTAGCGTAATGGCTATGTTGATGGACTCCCATATAGTCGACCGCAGCTCAAGTCCCGGACCTGGCAAGTTAAACTCATACCAGGCGCATGTGCATGCGTGCCCAAGATTCCGAGAGGAGAATGGAGGAGAAGGGATTGCAGCGAGGCCATCCCCCTTGGGGGGTGATTTATTACTTTCTGTCTCTCTGTCTCTCTCTGGTGAGCACACACACCCTATAGCAAAAACCCCTCAAAAAAAGAAAAAAGGGGGGGGTAAAACCCTTTCCCTATGTTATTACATCCTAATGAATAGAAATGGTGGTTGAACCACAAAAGGACATTAAGATATACGAATAGAACAGGGAAGTAAAAACAAATTTTTTTTTTGAGATGTTTTCGCTATAGGGCGCGTATGCTTGCCAGACAGACAGAGAGAGAGACATAGAGACAGAAACCGAGAAACCTCCCCCCAGGGGAGATGGTCACGCCGCAATCCATTCTCCTCTGTTCTCCTCGGGATCTTGGGCACGCATGCACACGTGCCTGGCGTGAGTTTTAAGCCACCGGGTCCGGGACACGATCCGCGGTCGACTACGTGGGAGTCCAGTGACATAGCCATTATGCTGACTGCTGGTTCCCAAAATAAATTATTTTTTAGATGTACTTTCAGGGCCAGCAGGTGGCATAGTGGTTAAGGGGACTGGATCCCATATGGCTGTCTGTGTGATTCCTCCCAGACCCTCCATCTTGAAAATCATGCTGGGCGTATGTGCGTGCATCCCCAAAGTCCCAAGAGGAGAAAGAGAAGGCATTGAGGCATGGCCATCCCCCTAGGGGGGTGATTTTTCACTTTTGCTCGCTCTCTGTGTGTCAGGGAACACACATCTGCCATATAGCAATCAATCAATCAATCAATCAATTCAAGGCCCAGTCCTGGTAGTGTAAGCAGTAAGGTGCCATTGTGGGAGGCTGGAGCCCGGACCAATCTGAGCAGGTTGAGCAGTGGTATCTGCCTGTACTAACTGGGAGACCGGGAACCATAGTAATGAGACCCTGTCCCAAATACCTACCTCTCGCCTCATCTTCCCTCTCTTTTAAGGAAAAAGAAAAAAGCCAAAGCAAAACACTTTCTACGCGATTAAGTGACAGTATCTCGAAGGCATGTGAATTGACCAAAAATGACTAGAAAGTCAAGTTAGCAGAGGTGTTTCTAAAAACAACTCAGGAGACGGAGAAGAGGTATACAGTGTGATTCCACCTGTATGACGTTCTGGAAAACGCAGAACTGGAGGGAGGGAGAACGGATCTGTGGCTGTTCAGGTGCTGGGAGGGAGAGCAGGGAGTTCACTGAAAGGAGGCTTGAAGAAACTGAGGGCGAGAGAACCGCTTCAGCCGTGACTGTGGAGTGTGTACGTGTGCCGAAGTTCACGGAACCGCACGTTACAGAAGGGTGACTTGTACCGAGTGTAAAGTATATCTTAATAGACCTGGCTTTAAAAAGAGGTTGAGAAACGGTGAGTTTATTCTCAAAAGGGGGGGAAATTGTTATATATGTGGATGTTCATTAAATCAGAATCTGAGATTTATAAATGAGCAATAAGGGAAGAGGCTAATAGTGATATCAGTCTCCTGGCCAGGAAGACGGAGGCATAGTGACAATAGGGCCAGCAGGGGCAGCACTGTAAGGCCAAGTGGTCACGCACTGGGGCATCATGGGTTGCTGAAACCCTGGGCGGGGCCTCTGGTGTGCTCTGTCTTAGGAGCTGGTGGCCTTGGGAGCAGGTTGCTGGAGGCCCAAGCCCTGGAGTCCCGAGGACGAGAACACAGTGAGTGTGTATGCCCTCGCCTTCACACCCTGGCCCCCAGAGCGGGCCCCTGGCCCTTCCTGTGGTCTGGGCCTGGGTCACTCAGATGCCCGAGTGCTGCCTGCCCTTTGCGGAACTGTGCTGCTAGACTTCTGTCCTCTCCCACCTCTTGGCCCTTCCCCGCCCCTTACCCCACCTCCAGACTGTGTTCTCCCTCTCTGCAGAAGTCCGGAAGTCCACCAGCTCCCCCTCGGTTTCAGCAACCTTTTGGCCTTACCAGCAATGGCCTCCTCCTGTGATGCCGAGATTCATAAGGACGTGCAGGTGAGAGCAGGAGGTAGTGGAGCCTCTTCCGGGTGGGAGCCCTAAGTCTGCAGTAGGAACCCTAAGCTAGGGGCAGGGCTGCGTCTGGGCTTAGACCTTTGCAGGAAACAAAGGTCGCCAGGCCTGGCTGGGTGGGGGTAGGGCTGGCAATGGAGCATTGGTGCTGGAGACAGCAGCTCCAGCTTTTCTTTCCTCTCGTTATCTCGTTCCACTCCTGACCGCTGGGCCAGCTCTATTACGGGCAGGAGCTGAAGAAATCCACGGACCTCAGGACCAATGCCTGTACCACCACAGCCAGGCCAGTCTCCAGGCACGTCCAGGAAGCCCTGAAGAATGTACACGAAGAAGTGGCCTTGAGGTACAGTCCCCTGTGCTGCCTCCCATACGGGCTATAGACTGCACCTTTTCCGAAAGAGTGAGGCCAGTCTCTAGGGAATAACATCGCTACCAATCCATCCGGTTTGCTGGTGTCAGTCATCTTACTGCTCTGCCTAAGAACCTCCAGTGACACCCTCCATCCTTGCCCATTGCAGGGCACATCGCACTCTTTGACCCTGACAGGACTTCCATACTGCCTAGTAATGCTTGGCCCGCCCGAACCTGCCTTGGGTCCCTCTGACCTTCCCCTGCCTCACCGCCATCAGTGCTACCTGCCTAGAGAGCGGTGATCAGCCTGGGAACCTTCACTCTCCCACCTTCTAAACCCTCACTGATGGCCTGCCTACTCTGTGAAGCCTTCTCTAATCCCTGAGCACCCTCTTTCCAAACTGCCTCACCGCTTTCCTCGTGGCTTGTCAGTAAATTATGGACAATGTTTTCTTGCTTTTGTTTTCCCTTCCCACTTAAATACACTTGGGGTAGAATTTCTCTCACATTTCTTCCTCAATAACTAGCATGGTCCATGTCCTGAATGAGGGGCTCAGCTAATGCCTCAACATATTTATTCAACACTTCCTTTAGATGGCGTATGTAAGTCTTAGTATGTGGCTCAGCGATACTTATTAAAGCAGATATGGGCCCAGTCTTCATGGAACTTCCAGTGTAGTGGAGAAGACTAAGGACGTAAATAGAATATGAGCAGGGACCAGCACATGGTGTAATGATTATGTCGCTGGACTCCCACATAGTTGACTGGTTTGAGTCCCAGACCTGGTGGCTTCGAACTCATGCCAGGTGCATGCATGTGCATGTGTGCCCAAAATCCTGAGAGGAGAATAGAGGAGAAGAGATTGTGGCATGGCCATCCTCCCTGGGGGGTGATTTCTCACTTTCTGTCTGTCTCTGTCTCTCTCTCTCTGTCTCGCGAGTGAGCACACACACTCTATAGCAAAAATCTCTAAAAAAAAAAAAAATAGAGGATGAGTTAATGATGGGAGAAAGGAAGGAAAGAAGGAAGAAAGTGTGTGTAAGATTGAGTGGTTTCATTGTGTGTAGTGTCTAGGAAAAACGAATTTATTTTTTCATTTCCCAGATATTACGGCTGTGGTCTGGTCATCCCTGAGTGTCTAGAAAGCTGCTGGATTTTGGATCTGGGAAGCGGAAGTGGCCGAGATTGCTATGCGCTTAGTCAGCTGGTTGGTGAGAAGGGCCATGTCACTGGGATAGACATGACCGAAGGCCAGGTGAGGCAATGCTTTGGAGTAGGAGGAGAAAAAAATTCTCAAAAGCATTCTTTTTGAGATAAAGTTGTTTGCCTTTGTGACTCTTCAAGGATAATTTAAGAAGGCCACTGTTTAGCAATGCTCCTTTGTGCCCCTGGTGCTTCCTGCCTGGAAGGAAGGACCGTGGCAATGAGGAGTTCAATGGGGAGAACACCAGTCAGAGGGTGGATCTGGTGTATGACTGTCGTGCTGACCCAGTCAGTTTGATCTTTTCCCTCCAGCCACGTCTGTCCCCAAAGAATTTGTTATTGAATGAGAATCAAGCCAAACGCATTTCGCAGGGAGTTTACGTCCCAGGCTACAGTGAGTGTGACCTGCCCATAGGAGTCTTGTATACCTATCTAAAATAATCTGAGGGAAGTTTCTTTTGCTAGTAATTGGAAAATTTCGGAGGGGGGGGGGGGGTGGGGTTTTTTTTTTTTTTTTTTTTTTTTTTAATGTTTCTTTATACTTTTCTTCCTGGAGGTGGAAGTGGCTAAAAAGTATCTTGACTTTCACATGGAGAAATATGGCTTCCAGGCAGCCAATGTGACTTTTATCCATGGTTACATTGAGAAGTTGGGAGAAGCTGGAATCAAGAATGAGACTTACGACATTGTTATGTAGGTCTTTATCCTTTCTGTTACGAATATAGGCCTTTCCTTTTATTTTTTCTTTCTTTTGCTATATATATGCTTACAGGAGAGACAGAGAGGGAAAGTGAAAAATCACCCCCAAGGGGGAATGGCTACCTGAAGTCCCTTCTCCTTTATTTTCTTCTCAGGATTTTGGGCAGGCACGCATACGTGCTCAGCATGTTTCTCAAGCTGCCAGTCCAGGCCTTGAACTCTGCAGTCAGTCCGTCAGGTGGGATGCAGCTGCCATCTGCTGGCCACAAGATTTTTTTTTTTTTTTTAAGAATGAATTTATTAGGGACCAGCAGGTGGTGTGGTGGTTAAGACACTGGACACTCCCACATGGCCAACCATGGTTCAAGTCCCAGACCTGGTAGCTTGCTTTCTCATTTCCCTTTCTCCCTCTCTGCCTCTCTCTGGCCAAATTAAAATCAATGAATGAATAAATAAAATTAAATTAAGTCTTAAAAAAATTAATTAATTAGGGGCTGGCAGGTGGCATGGTGGTTGGGGATGCTGGACTCTCAAGTGACTGCAGTTCGAGTCTCTGACCTGGAAGCTTGCTTTCTCTCTCTCTGGTCAAATTACAATAACAGTAACAAAAATAAAATAAAGTTAAATAAAAATAATTCTTTTAAAAATTAATCAATTGGGGGAACCAGCAGTTAGTGTAATGGCTATGTCGCTGGGCTCCCACGTAGTTGACCGCGGTTCGTGTCCCGGACCCGGTGGCTTAAAACTCACGCCGGGCGCGTGTGCGTGCGTGCCCAAGATCCCGAGAGGAGAATGGAGGAGAAGGGATTGCGGCGTGACCATCCCCCCCGGGGGGTGATTTCTCGCTTTCTGTCTCTCTGTCTCTCTCTGTCTGGCGAACGCACGTGCCCTATAGCAAAAACCTCTCCCCTAATAAAAGAAAAAAAAAATTAATCAATTGGGGCCAGCAGGTGGTGTGGTGGTTAAGAGCACTGGCCTCCCACATGGCTGACTGCAGTTCAAGTCCTAGACCTGGTAGCTTATTTCCTCAATTTCCCTTTCTCTCTCTCTGTCTCTCTCTGGTCAAATTAAAATAAAACAAATAAATAAATAAAGTTTACAAAATTAATCAATTAATTAATTATTATTGTTATTTTAGAATTTGCCATAGGGCATGTGTGGCCAACAGAGAGAGACAGAGGGAGTGAGAGAAAGCAAGTTACCAGGTCCATCACTCAAACTGGTTGGCCAGGTGGGAATCCAGTGCCTTAAGCACCATGCTGCCTGCTGGCCCCAGCCCTTTTCTTTTGAACACACAAATGTCACTCCCTTTTGCTGAACTGACTCTCATGTGGGGTATTAAGCTAAAGTGAGCATGTCTTAATAATGAGAGGGAACTGGTCTGAGCTGCTTACAGCCGACCTGCAGTACCACAGAACAGCCCAGAGGGAACATACTTTCAGCTTAGCCATAAAGAAATGAGCCCAGGGGCCAGCAAGTAGCATGGTGGTTAAGGTGCTGGACTCCCATGTGGCTGCCCACGGTTTGAGTCCCAGACCTGGCAGCTTGAAACTCATGCCGGGCACGTGTACGTGCATGCCCCAAATCCCAAGAGAATGGAGGCGAAGGGATTGGGGTGTGATCATCCACTCTGGGGGTGATTTCTCACTTCCTCTCTCACTGTCTCTGTCTCTGTCTCTCTCTCTCTGGTAATTGCACATGTCTTAAGGCAAAACCTCTGAAAAATTATTTAATTTTGTTTATTGTTATTATTATTTTAATCTGCTACAGAGCATGTGTGGTCACCAGAGAGAAAGAGAAAGTGAGGAAGCAAGCCGCCAGGTCCAGGACTCAAAGCATCCATGATTGGCCATGTGGGAGTCCAGTGCCCCGACCACCATGCTGCCTGCTGGTCCCCTCAAGTGTCATTGTGTTCTATGGTGACATCCAGGCAAAAACAAATATAAATCATACCTCAATTTCATTTTTAAGTTTATTGTAGGGAACGTGTACTCACCAGAGAGGGAGAGAGAAAGTGGCTTCCGCCCCAGAGGGGAGGATCATGCATAATCCTTCTCCATTTTCCACTCAGGATTTTGGGCATGCACGCCCATGAATCCAACTTGTTTTTCTTTTCTTTTTTAAGTTTGTTATAAAGCACATGTGCTCCCCAGAGAGTCAGAGAGAGAGAAAGAGGGAAATCACCCCCTGGGGTGAAGGCACACCGCATTCCCTCCTCCATTCTCCTCTCGGGATTTTGGACACCCTCACACAGACACATGCTTGTTGTGTTTCTCAAGCCGCCAGGTCTGGAACTCGAGCCCCGTGGTTGCTATGTGGGATCCAGCCGCCTTAACCACTAACAGCCCCCTAGCTGGCCCTGATGTTTTTTTTCTGTACATTCCAATTTGCTAAAATGTATTGAGACTTGAACACGGCCTGTCTTCCATATCTTGGGAAGAGCTGAGTGTGGGGCAGAGGAGGGAGGCAGGAAGAATGGTGTGGACGAAATGGAGGGAGCCACCTTCAGGGCCCAGGAGGGTTTGAGGAGCTCTGAGTAGCATGCGCATTTGCTTCACATCCTGTCTGTTCTGTTTTTAGATCGAATTGTGTCATTAACCTTGTGCCGGATAAACAAGAAGTGCTGCGGGAGGCGTATCGCGTGCTGAAGGTGAGGGAAGAGTGAGGTAAATGCTCTGGGAACATCTGTGAGAGCTGGTGGGCCCAGTCCCTCCACTTCCCCCCTGAATTTAGAGCTGAAACTCTCTTAATTTACCCGCTACATTAAAAAGGGATGGCGAAGAAGGGGAGTGGCAGGAATACTCTAGATTGCACTCTTTTCCTGGTCAAGTTGCAAAAGGTGAGAAATTCATGGGTGACATGCCATGAGACCTGCTGACGAGTCCGCCTTACTGAAGCCGCTCGCCTAGGATAGCGTCAGCAGAGCCGCCGGAGCCTCTGGACTGACTAGTATTGGTGACTGAGTAACCCTCCCTTCTAGCGCGGGCAGTGTTAGGGCTGGTTGTGTCTGCTTTTTGTTTCAGATTTCAGATCTTTGTGAAGTTAAAGATGGAACTTTTCATTAACTGCTTTCTTGAGAGAAAGAGGGAAGGTGCAGTCACACCGCCATCCTTCTTCCCTCCATTTCTCTGTCCTCTCAGGACCTTAGGTACACTCACACTCACTGGTGTGTTTCTCAAGGCCCTGGGGCTTGGATTCAGACTACATTTAGCCATGAGACTTTTGCTTTAGGGTGGGTGTGCTCACGGAGAGACAGAGAGAGACAGAAAGTGAGAAATCACCCCTTTCCCCAGGGGGCTGGCCTTGCCGCAATCCCTTCTCTTCCATTCTTCTTTTGGAATTTTGGGCATACACATACACGTGCCCAGTGTGAGTTTTGTTTTGAAGAATTATTTTATTTAATTTTATTTATTTATTTTAATTTGACCAGAGAGGAACAGAGTGAGAGAGAAAGTGGGAAAGCAAGCTGCCTGATTTGAACTCAAACCATGGTCAGCCGTATAGGAGTCCAGTGCCCTTAACCACCATGCCACCTGCCAGCCCATGCCCAGCATGAGTTTTAAACCACTGGGTCCAGGGCTTGAACTGTGGTTGGCCATGAGGGATTCCAGGTACATAACCATTATGCCATCTGCTGGTCCCACATTAATTACTTTTTTTTTTTTTTTGAGAGGTTTTCACTATAGGGCGCGTGCGCTCACCAGACAGACAGAGAGAGACAGAGAGACAGAAAGCGAGAAATCACCCCCCCAGGGGGATGGTCATGCCGCAATCCCTTCTCCTCCATTCTCCTCTCGGGATCTTGAGCACGCACGCACACACGCCCGGCGTGAGTTTTAAGCCACCGGGTCCAGGACACGAACCGCGGTCGACTATGTGGGAGTCCAGCGACATAGCCATTACGCTAACTGCTGGTTCCCAATTAATTACTTTTTAAAACAGGATACTCGGAGCCAGCAGTTGGTGTTACATAGCTGATCATGATTCAAGACCTGGACCTGGTGGCTTGAAAATCACACCAGGTGCATACATGCATGTGCCCAAAATTCCAGGAAGAGAATGGAGAAGTGACTATAGCGTGACCATCCCCCGGGGGGTGATTTCTCACTTTCCCTCTCACTGTCTCTCTCTGCTGAGTGCATGCACCCTGTGGCAAAAACCTTAAAAAACAGATTCTGAGACTTTGGGTTTATAGAGCTGTCATAGAGCTCAACTAAAATATCCTTTGCTGGCATGCCATTTTATAGGCCAGCTCCCTTGCTAGGGCAAGCTGTGCTTACGGACAATAGAGACTGAAATCTGAACCTCCATAATTTTTTTTTTTTTTAAGAATTATTTAACTTTATTTGTTTATTTATTTATTTAAATTTGACCAGAGAGGGACAAAGTGAGAGATAAATAGAGAGAGTGAAAGTGAGAAGTCAAGCCACCAGGTCCAGGACTTGAACCACGGTCGGCCATGTGGGAGTCCAGCGCCCTTAACCACCACTCCACTTGCCAGCCCTTAAACCTCCATACGTTTGACTTTTCTGACAACCAAATAAAATCTTAAGTTCCTGGAATTCGCAAGTGGTATAGAGGTTAAGGTGTTTGATCCCATACGGTCAACTGCATGGTTTGAGTGCCAGACCTGGTGACTTGGAAATCACGCTGGATGTGTGTGCATGCATGTCCAAAATTTGAGAGGAGAATGGAAGGGAGAAGGGATTGTAGTATAACCATCCTCCTGGAGTGTGGGGCTATTTCTCACTTTCTTCTCTTTCTATCTCTCTGGTGAGTGCATGTGCCATGTAGAAGAAACTAAAAACTAAATGAACAAAAAACCTTAAATTTCTGATCACTCATTTATTTACCTTATATATATATATTTTTTGGAGAGGTTTTTGCTATAGTGTGCATGCGCTCACCAGACAGAGACAGAGAGACAGAAAGTGAGAAATCACCCCCCAGGGGAGATGGCCACGCCGCAGTCCCTTCTCCTTCGTTCTCCTCTTGGGATCTTGGGCACACATGCACACGTGCCTGGTGTGAATTTTAAGCCACCGGGTCTGGGACGCAAACTGCAGTCGACTACGTGGGAGTCCAGTGACATAGCCATTACACTAACTACTGGTCCCTATTTACCTTATATTTTAAGTACTATATATATATATATATACATAGTTGTTTGGGCCAGAGGTGGCATGATGGTTATGGTGCTGGACTCCCATATGGACGACCACAGTTTGAGTCTCGGACCTGGTGGCTTGCTTTCTCACTCTCTGGTAAGCACGCATGCTCTGAAGAAAATAAAAAAGAATAATAATGATAAATAAAATTTAAAAACTACTTCTTTAAAAAATGTATTGTTGTCAGAACCAGCAGATAGTGTAATGGTTATGTTGCTGGACTCCCATGTAGTCGACCACAGTTCGAGTCCCGGACCCAGTGGCTTAAACTCATGCTGGGCCCGTGTGTGTGCATGCCCAAGATCCCGAGAGGAGAATGGATATATATATATATAGTTGTTAACATAACAAAAACTTATATAAGTAAAGAAAAATATTTACCAGAGGGCACATGCACATGCACTTGTCAGAGAAAACAGAGGAACACAATAATCAGGGAGAGGGAAAAGGCACTCCCTCCATGGGACACCATCACGCTGCAATTTCCCCTCCATTTCTTCTTCCTTTCGGGATTTTGGGCACATGTGCACGTGCACCTGGAGTGTTTCTTAAGCTGCCAGTTAGGGACTTGACCCGTGTGGCTGGCACTGTGGGCTCCAGCTCCCTTAAACACAAGGCCATAGGTTGACCCAAATTATATAATTGTTAGGGATAGGCCTTTATGAATGCTGTTTGTAAAGTTTGTTAGTTATAAAACAACCCGAGGCTGTATTTGGTTCAGATTTACTAAAACTTTAGGTAACCTGAGTATCTTTATTTATGAGCATCTTTAAAGTCATTCTTTTTTTTAAAGAATTATTTTTTTAATTTAATTTATTGTTATTATTATTTAAATTAGTATAGGGCACATATGCTTACCAGAGAGAGACAGAGAGAGAGGGGGAGAGAGAGGGTAAGTGAGAAAACAAGCCACCAGGTCTAGGACTCAAACTGTGGTCAGCCATGTGGGAATCCAGTTCCTTCAGCACCCCACCCACCCCGCTTTTCAAAAAGGATTTTATTACCTGTCAGGTAGGGCACTGGAAAAACAAGCTTGGCACTTGGCTGCATTGATAGTAACTAGAGAGACAGCCACTATTTGTTCACAAAGCTCAATGTACCCTTTGGCTTTTTAAAATTGATTTCCCCCCCTCATCCTTTTCTTTGTTATCTGGCACTAATATAATCTCTAATCTGGTTTGAACTAATATGTCTGTATTTCAGCATGGTGGGGAGCTCTATTTCAGTGACGTCTATGCTAGCCTTGAATTGCCGGAAGAAATCAGGACACATAAACTTTTATGGGGTAAGTGTTGTTTTCTTTACTTTTTTTGGAGAGATTTTTGCTATAGGGCATATGAGTTCACCAGAGAGACAGAAAGTGAGAAATCACACCCTCAGTGGGGGATGGCCATGCTACAATACCTTCTCAATTCTCGGATTTTGGGCATGCGCGCACAAGCACCTGGCGTGAGTTTCAAGCTGCTGGGTCTGAGACTCAGACCTCCCATCGGCCACATGGGAGTCCAGCTCCTTAACCACTACGCCACCTGGTGGCCCTTGCTTTAATTGTTTTAAGGCAGATGCTTGATTATATGCAGAAGTCCATGTTCCATTCTGCTGATAGCCAGGTGAGGCTCTTCTATGTGGGATCACATGGGAGTAGGCCAGGAGGCTGAGGTTCCATTCTTCCTCTGCCTAAAAGTGGTATGACTTTAATTACTCTCTTGGAGTTGTTGCTTTTCAAACTGTAAAGTGTAAATAATAACATTGGGCCGTCGGAAAAGTCATGACATTTTTTCTATGCAAATATGCATCTTAAATTTTCTGACAATCCAGTACAATCTACCTTTTGGTGTTATGAAAATTAAATAGGACAATAAATGTGAAAAATACTTTGAAGACAATAGGGTGGAAATGAGGGTAACTATTCTAGAGCTGATGCCCCCTCCCTTTATAAAAAATATTTATTTATTTAGTTAGTTATTATCATTATTTTTCAATTTGACCAGAGAGAGAGAGAAAGTGAGAAAGCAACCCACCAAGTCTGGGACTTGAACTGTGGTCAGCCATGTGGGAGTCCAGCGTCTTTAACCACCATACCACCTGCCAGCCCCACTGATGTTCCTTTAATCCCCTCATGTTCTCATTACTATGTGGTTTATATTTTTATTGTCATTTTTTTCAAAAGTTTCTTTCTTTTGTGGGTATGTGAGGAGGGGTAGCACACACATCTCCCCCACACACGCACTGACATCCTCGACAGGGTCTCGCCACACCTAGTGCTCCCCAAGTCTCTCAGCCAGGATCACGTGTTCAGGTGTACCTGTACCCAACCCCGTCTCCCATTCTCTCGAGCCCTTTACTGTTGTTTTAATGGAGTTCCTAATGGAAAAAGGAGAAACATGTATTCTTGTGGTATGACTATGAAATAAAAAGGTTTTTGTTTTAAAATAAATTATGATGGGCTGGCCCTGTAGCACAGCAGTTAGTAAAAGTCTGTATAGAGGAAGCCAGATCCTACATGGCTGACCAGGACTCGAGTCCCAGCCTCATTGGCTTAAAAATATATGCCTGGCATGCATGTGTGCAGGATCCCAACCAGACAGCAAATTGAAGGTCAAAGGATTGCAGCCTGACCAGGCCCTCTTGGGACATGCTTTCTGTCTCTCACGTGCATACATGTGTCTTCTGATGTAAAAAACTTATGTTAACTTTTTAATTATTTAATAATAAATGGGAAAAGAAATGGAAAAATGAATATTGTTTAAAAATTAGGAAACACAAAAAAAAAGAGAGAAAAAATTATGTATATAAACCAGCGATAATCTCTTTAACATTTTAGCATATGTTCTTATGGGTTTTTTTATTTATTTGTTTTCTGCATGCTTAATAAAATTGGAACCGTGCTGTATATAAACTTTAGTATTCTAGGCTAGCTAGTGGTGTGATGGTTAAGGTGGCTGGATCCCACATGGCCAGCTGTGCAGTTTGAATCCCAGACTCAGTGGTTTGAACAGCATACCAGTCATACATACGTGCGTGTGTGCCCAAAATCCTGAGAGGAGAATGGAGAAGGGGTTGTGTAATGGCCATCCCCCATGGTGGGGGTACTCTCTCACTTTCTCTCTCACTCTCTTCTCTTTCTCTTTCTGACAAGCACATGAATGTTATTTCAAATATTAAGAAAAGAATTTGGGGACCAGCAGATGGGATAGTAATTACATCGCTAGACTCCCACATGGCTGACTGTAGTTTGAGTCTTGGATCTGGTGGCTTCAAACTCATGCCAAGCACATATGTGTGTGTGTGCCCAAGATCCCAAGAGGAGAGTGGAAGAGAAGGGATTGTGATGTGGCCATCCTCCCTGGGGAGGGTGTTATTTTTCACTCTCCCTCTCACTGTCTCTGTCTCTCTCTGTAGTAAGCACATGTATCCTAAAGCCAAAACTTCTAAAAAAGGAAGAATTTAGTATTTTAATGTTATTTATTTAGCATATTTTCTTTTTTTTAGTTGCTAGAAAGTGTGTGCACTCACCAGAGAGAGATAGAGAGACAGAGAGACAGGAGGAGAAGAAGAAAACACCCCCTGCAATGGGATATGGTTATGCCACATAAATCCCCTCTTTTCCACTTCTCTATTGTATCAGGATTTTGAACATGCACACATAGACACCCGGCATGTTTTTCAAGCTACCGGAGCCAGGATTCAAATCATAGTTGGCCATGTGGAATCCGACTCCCTTAACCACTAGGCTAGCCCTATTGAACGTATTTTCTAAGCATACATTTTTAAAGAGGTTTTTTGTCATAGTCCATGTGTGCTTGCCAGAGAGAGGCAGAGACAGTAAGAGGGAAGGTGAGAAATCACCCCTGGGGGGATAGACATGCAACAGTCCCTCTTCCTCCATTCTCTTCCCGAGATTTTGGGCATGCACACACACATGCACACACACACAGTAGTTTGAAGCTACTGGTCTGGTACTTGAACTGCAGTCAGCTATGTGGGAGTCCAGCAACATAACTGCTATGTTATCTGTTGGCCACCAAGTGTAAACTTTAAAAAAAAACATTTAAAAAATGTGTGTACTATACAGCCGTGTTGTACAACTGTGCTATAATCATTTCTCTACTGGCAATCGTTTAGGTTGTTTCCAATTTATTGATCTAATAAGTGCAACTTCTATGAACAGCTGTGGACTTGAAATAACTGCAAAACTGATGATGGTACAGGCAAGAGACGCCTGTTCCAAGGACCAGAAATGAGGTCCATGCCACTTATCACTCAGCAAAAGCCAATCTAGAGAGACCAGAGTTGGTAAATGAGAAAAAGAAATTATTTAGTGAGGCCAACCCCCGGAAGGTGGTGGACCTGAGTCCATAACCATCTCTGCTGTCCTGGATGAGATACGGCATTTACATAGGAATGGGGGGTCAGTGTGAGCGTACGTCATATCATCTAGAAGCAAAGGGTACGTTATTAATTATCTCAGGGCAAATTGACGAGGCCTGGTTATTGTCTTTAATCAGAATCAAGAGGAGACCCGATAGTGTCAGCGAGGTAATCATTGCTTGAGGGGCAGTTTTCATTCTGGGTGTGTAGGGCTAGATGACCTGGGTCAGTTCTTTGTGAGGGGTAAAGATAAACAATGATTAACAAGGTAGCAGAAGCAAAAATGGACTCAAGCAAGACCACTCTTCGGTCCCGGTTTTAGAAGTAGTTAAGGTCGGGACCAGCAGATAGCGTAATGGTTGCATTGCTGGCCTCCCACATAGTTTGCTGTGGTCTGAGTCTTGGACCCAGCAGCTTAAAACTTACACTGGGCGTGTGTGCATGCATGCCCCAAATTCCAAGGAGAATAGAGGAGAAGGGATTGTGGCATGGCCATTCCCCTGGTGGGTGATTTCTCACTTTCTGCCTCTCTGTCTCTCCAGTGAGTACATCTGCCCTATAGCAAAAAATCTCTCTTAATAAAAGAAAAAAGAAGTAGTTATGGCCTAAGTGTGGCTTTGCAATGCTTAAGATGATTAAAAAAAACCAAAAAAATCTCTTAATACATATGGGAGGGGGCTAGTGGCATCTTTCCCCTCCCTAGTTCCTCTAGCCCCGTATCTGTAAAGACTTAGCAAGATTATGGTTAACTTTCATTAGTTAAGCATCAGGTCTAAAGGTTAATCTGTTAGGATGAACTCCCCAAACCAAGTACAATATGGAGGCACTCTGGTTTTCTTACGACTTGGTTACAAATCCCCACTGTCAATCCTTCATTCCATTTCTTCGGAATGTGGGTAACAGTTTTTCTAGAACTGCTTCATGCTGAACTGGGTCATAGTTAGGAAACTAAAGCCTCGTCATCGTGGAGAATATGAACCTTGGCACCCTTAAGGTGGCTGGATCCCACATGGCCAGCTGTGCAGTTTGAATCCCAGACTCAGTGGTTTGAACAGCATACCAGTCATACATACGTGCGTGTGTGCCCAAAATCCTGAGAGGAGAATGGAGAAGGGGTTGTGTAATGGCCATCCCCCATGGTGGGGGTACTCTCTCACTTTCTCTCTCACTCTCTTCTCTTTCTCTTTCTGACAAGCACATGAATGTTATTTCAAATATTAAGAAAAGAATTTGGGGACCAGCAGATGGGATAGTAATTACATCGCTAGACTCCCACATGGCTGACTGTAGTTTGAGTCTTGGATCTGGTGGCTTCAAACTCATGCCAAGCACATATGTGTGTGTGTGCCCAAGATCCCAAGAGGAGAGTGGAAGAGAAGGGATTGTGATGTGGCCATCCTCCCTGGGGAGGGTGTTATTTTTCACTCTCCCTCTCACTGTCTCTGTCTCTCTCTGTAGTAAGCACATGTATCCTAAAGCCAAAACTTCTAAAAAAGGAAGAATTTAGTATTTTAATGTTATTTATTTAGCATATTTTCTTTTTTTTAGTTGCTAGAAAGTGTGTGCACTCACCAGAGAGAGACAGAGAGACAGAGAGACAGGAGGAGAAGAAGAAAACACCCCCTGCAATGGGATATGGTTATGCCACATAAATCCCCTCTTTTCCACTTCTCTATTGTATCAGGATTTTGAACATGCACACATAGACACCCGGCATGTTTTTCAAGCTACCGGAGCCAGGATTCAAATCATAGTTGGCCATGTGGAATCCGACTCCCTTAACCACTAGGCTAGCCCTATTGAACGTATTTTCTAAGCATACATTTTTAAAGAGGTTTTTTGTCATAGTCCATGTGTGCTTGCCAGAGAGAGGCAGAGACAGTAAGAGGGAAGGTGAGAAATCACCCCTGGGGGGATAGACATGCAACAGTCCCTCTTCCTCCATTCTCTTCCCGAGATTTTGGGCATGCACACACACATGCACACACACACAGTAGTTTGAAGCTACTGGTCTGGTACTTGAACTGCAGTCAGCTATGTGGGAGTCCAGCAACATAACTGCTATGTTATCTGTTGGCCACCAAGTGTAAACTTTAAAAAAAAACATTTAAAAAATGTGTGTACTATACAGCCGTGTTGTACAACTGTGCTATAATCATTTCTCTACTGGCAATCGTTTAGGTTGTTTCCAATTTATTGATCTAATAAGTGCAACTTCTATGAACAGCTGTGGACTTGAAATAACTGCAAAACTGATGATGGTACAGGCAAGAGACGCCTGTTCCAAGGACCAGAAATGAGGTCCATGCCACTTATCACTCAGCAAAAGCCAATCTAGAGAGACCAGAGTTGGTAAATGAGAAAAAGAAATTATTTAGTGAGGCCAACCCCCGGAAGGTGGTGGACCTGAGTCCATAACCATCTCTGCTGTCCTGGATGAGATACGGCATTTACATAGGAATGGGGGGTCAGTGTGAGCGTACGTCATATCATCTAGAAGCAAAGGGTACGTTATTAATTATCTCAGGGCAAATTGACGAGGCCTGGTTATTGTCTTTAATCAGAATCAAGAGGAGACCCGATAGTGTCAGCGAGGTAATCATTGCTTGAGGGGCAGTTTTCATTCTGGGCGTGTAGGGCTAGATGACCTGGGTCAGTTCTTTGTGAGGGGTAAAGATAAACAATGATTAACAAGGTAGCAGAAGCAAAAATGGACTCAAGCAAGACCACTCTTCGGTCCCGGTTTTAGAAGTAGTTAAGGTCGGGACCAGCAGATAGCGTAATGGTTGCATTGCTGGCCTCCCACATAGTTTGCTGTGGTCTGAGTCTTGGACCCAGCAGCTTAAAACTTACACTGGGCGTGTGTGCATGCATGCCCCAAATTCCAAGGAGAATAGAGGAGAAGGGATTGTGGCATGGCCATTCCCCTGGTGGGTGATTTCTCACTTTCTGCCTCTCTGTCTCTCCAGTGAGTACATCTGCCCTATAGCAAAAAATCTCTCTTAATAAAAGAAAAAAGAAGTAGTTATGGCCTAAGTGTGGCTTTGCAATGCTTAAGATGATTAAAAAAAACCAAAAAAATCTCTTAATACATATGGGAGGGGGCTAGTGGCATCTTTCCCCTCCCTAGTTCCTCTAGCCCCGTATCTGTAAAGACTTAGCAAGATTATGGTTAACTTTCATTAGTTAAGCATCAGGTCTAAAGGTTAATCTGTTAGGATGAACTCCCCAAACCAAGTACAATATGGAGGCACTCTGGTTTTCTTACGACTTGGTTACAAATCCCCACTGTCAATCCTTCATTCCATTTCTTCGGAATGTGGGTAACAGTTTTTCTAGAACTGCTTCATGCTGAACTGGGTCATAGTTAGGAAACTAAAGCCTCGTCATCGTGGAGAATATGAACCTTGGCACCCTTTTTCAAAGGGGGGACAATCACTGGCAGGCTTTTGCTTGTTGTATTAAAGGTTTTTTGACAATAACAACGAAGACAGCAACAACTAGCAGAATAAGTACAAGGACCTCCTCTTCTCATCTACTAAAGGTGTATTTTCAGGTTGAAGGGAAAGACTTTATCCCTTTACCAAGGGGTTTTGAGCTCAAGCAGCAACAGCAGGTACATGGGCAGCCAGTTTCCACGCAAATCTGGTCCCAACAAGGGGATCGAGCACTCTGGCATGTGTGGGAAACAATGTCTTAGTGTCACCTCACCTAAAAGACATTCCAGGCATCGAGGAAATGGCCTCCATTTAATTGTACTACTGATTCCTGTCACAGGTGTTACCCCAAAGCACTGCTATTGAGTTACTTTGATATCGAGGACAGAATAGGTGGCTCCTGTTATCAGCTAAAAAGTTAATTATTAAGAAAAAAGAAAGGGCAAGATAGTGGTGTAAATTTCCATGAAGAGGAAGTTTGTTGCTGATGGCATCTTCAAAGCTGAACTGAACAAGTTCCTTACTCTGGAGCTGATGTTCGAGTTACACCCGCCAGGACGGAAATCATGATCTTAGTCACCAGGACACAGACTGTGCTTGGTGAGAAGGGCTGGCGGATCTGAGAACTGACTGCTGTCGTTTAGAAGTTTGGCTCCCCTGAGGGCAGTGGGGAGCTTTATGCCAGAAGGTGGCCACCAGAGGTCTGTGTGCCACTGCCCAGGCAGGGTCTCTGCGTTATAAACTCCTTCGAGGCCTTGCTGTGCGGTGGGCCTGCTACCGTGTGTGCAGTTTATCATGGAGAGGGGGGGTCAGGGTTTGCGAGGTTGTGGTGTCTGGGAAACTTCAGGGACAGAGGGCTAAGGCCATGGAATGTGTGGATGGCCCGATGATTCCCAGTGGGACCCTGCCAACTTCGAGGTCAACACGGCCATGCCCATGTGCTGCTCAGACAGGGCGTGCTGGGCATCGACATGAAGATCACGCCGCCCTGGGACCCAAGTGTGAGATCGGCCCTGAAGCCCTTGCCTGATCACATGAGCATCGTGGAACCCAAAGATGGGACACTGCCCACCACTCCCATCTCAGAACAGAAGGATGCAAAGCCAGAGCCAGCTGTCACGCCCCAGCTAGTCCCCACGGCGTAACAGGGTCTCTGCAGCTGCATCTGGAGTCTGAATATTATTCCATAAAAACCTTTAATAAAATCTTATAAAAAAAATAATTAAAGTTAGGGGCTAGTAGATAGCATGGTGGTTAAGGTGCTTGATTCCCACATGGCCAACTGCAGTTTGAGTCCCTGGCGGCTTGCTTTCTCACTTTCTCTCTCTCTCTCTCTGGTGAGCACATGTGCCCTATAGCAAATTTAAAAAATAATATAACAATAATAATAAATACAATTAAATAGGGACCAGCAAATAGACTAGTGGTTAGCTCACTGGACTCCCACATGGCTGACTGAGGTTCAAGTCCCAGACCAGGTGGCTTGAAACTCATGCCAGGCACATGTGCATTCGTGCCCAAAATCCTGAAAGGAAAATAGGAGAGAAAGGATTGCAGCATAGCCATCCCCGCCTGGGGGGTGATTTCTCACTTTATGTCTTTCAGTCCCTCTCTGTCTCTCCAGCGAGCGCATATATGCCCTATAGCAAAAAACATCTCATTTAAAGGAGAAAAAAAGAAAAAACGAAATAAACAATTCTTAGGGAAAAAAAGTGTTAATTATTTGACTCTCCACTGTCAGTCATCCCCAGGGCTCCTTACCATTCAGCAATTCTCAGAAGTTGGAGAAAACGTAAAGGGCCCATGCTTTTACCAAATGCCGAGTCTGGAGAGAATATTTGGGGGTAAGGGGAAGTCACTCTGAAGTTCGTCTTGACAGCAGGAGAAAGGATTGCTGCACGAGCCTCCCCACTCCCACTGGGGGTGCTTTCCCTCTCTCTCGCTCCGTCTCTGTGTTTTTCTCTGGCAAGCACACATGTACTCTAGCAAAGTAAATAATAATAATAATGTGCGTTTATATAGTATAATTTTTTTTTGAGAGGTTTTTGCTATAGGGTGCATGTGCTCACTAGAGAGACAGAAAGCGAGAAATCACCCCCTCAGAGGGGTGGTGTACAATTTTTTTTTAAAAACATGGAACAGGATCTTGTTAATAGATGCAATATCTTTCATTCCTATAAAATTTTAAAAGCCAAAAATGGAAAAAAATTTTAGTTTTTTAAAACAATTATTTAATTTAATTAATTAATTATTATTATTATTACTTTAATATAACATGACTTTAAGATCCCAAATAACATGAAAAGGGAACCAGCAGTTAGCGTAATGGCTATGTCGCTGGACTCCCACGTAGTCGACCGCGGTTCGCGTCCCGGACCCGGTGGCTTAGAACTCACGCCGGAGAGAGAGAAAGAAAGTTGGAAAGCAAGACACCAGGTCCAGGACTTGAACTGTGGTCGACCAAGGAGGAGTCCAGTGCCTTTACCATGCCACCTGCCAGCCCCACACCTAATTTATTTTCAAAACCACATGCTTTCATTACCTGTGAACAGGAGATACCAGAAGAGGCTTATTATTATTATATATTTTTTGAGAGTTTTTTGCCCTAGGGTGCATGCACTCCCCAGAAAGTGAGACAGATAGATAGGCAGACGCAGTGAGAGGGAAAGTGAGAAATCACCCCCAAGGGGGATGGCCATACCAGAATCCCTTCTCCTCCATTCTCCTCCCAGAATCTTGGGTATGCATACACATGCACCCGGCGTGAGTTTCAAGCCATCTGGTTGGGGTCTCAAACTGTAGTCGGCCATGTGGGAGTCCAGCGACATAACCACTATGCCATCTGCTTATCCCATTATTATTATGACTTAAATTTTGCCAGAAGATGTGTGTGCTCTCCAGACAGAAACAGAGAGAGAGGGAAAGTGAGAAAGCACCCCCCCTGGGGAGGAGGGGATGGTCATGACGCAATACTTCTCCTCCATTTCTCTATCTTCTCTATCTTGTCGGGATTTTGTGGCCACATGCACATGTGTCCAGCCTGTTTCTCAAGCTGCAGGATCTGGGACTTGAACCACATGGGAAGACATGTGGGATCCACTTCTCTCAATCACTAGGCCACAGGGCCCTGGCCCCTTTTTCTGTTATCTTAAAACCCCAAGTGAATGAAAAAAACAAAAAACAAAAAACACTTAAACAGCGTCAAAGCAGGAGCAGAGAAAAACAGCTACAATAACAAGAACTACACAGGGAAACAGAAGTTTTTGAGTTCACCAGAAAGGACACAAGTTGGTCACAGGACCATAGGTATGTGTAGATCAGCCTGCTGGTATTCGTCCCAAGGGATTTTGAGTTGGACTAGAGGAGGCACATTCTGGTTTTCATTGTCTCCTCATGATCCTGGCTGAAGACAATGACCAGGCCTCCCCCTCATTTGCTCTGAGACAACGAATAACGTGCCCTTTGGTACATCCCCCTGTTTCTAGGTGTACATGCATACCGGCTCCTTTCCCTTTGCAAGTTAGGTCTCATCCATACGGTGGAAAGGGTTATGGGCTTGGGTCCACTATTTGGTGTTGGCGTCACTGAATAAATTCTTTCCTTTTCACTAGCTCTGGCCTTACAAAACAGGCTTTTTTATTTTTAAGAATTATTTTATTTTATTTTATTTTATTTTATTTTATTTGTTATTATTTCTTTTTAATTTGACCAGAGAGAGAGAGAAAAGTGAGAAAGCAAGCCACCAGGTCCACGACTTGAACCGTGGTCAGCTATGTGGGAGTCCAATGCCCCAACCACCATGCCACCTGCCGGCCCCAAGACTGGAATTAAAAAAAAAAAAAAAATGTTGGTTTTTGTCGTGTGGCCAGTGTCATGGACCTGATTTCTGGTCCTTAGAATGGCCTGTTCAGGCATCAAAATACCTCAGGAACATTAGCAGTAGTTACTGTTCTAATTAAGTAGATTGTAATGAAGTGAATCCAGAGCTAGGGCTGGTTCCATGGCCCAGTGTAATGCGTGACTCAAGAGAAGCCAGATCCCACTTGGTCTCTGTGGTGGAATTCCCAGGCCATCAGCCTGAAGCATGCAGGGCACATGTCTAAGTGCCCAGGATGGGATGGGCTGGAGAACCGGAGGGAGAGGATCATGGATGACCAGACCCTCTAGAGGGTTTTTTTTTCTCGTGCATGTGCTCTGTCAAGAATAAAGAAAAAAAAAAAAAAGAATCTGGAGCTAAGAGGCAATTTTATAATTTCTCTTTTATACTTTTTTTTTTTTTAAGAGAGGTTTTTGCTATAGGGCATGGGCACTCGCCAGAAAGACAGAGAGAGACAGAAAGTGAGAAATCACCTCTCAGCGGGGATGGCCACGCTGCAATCCTTTCTCCTCCATTCTCCTCTAGGGATCTTGGGCATGCACGCACATGCGCCTGGTGTGAGTTTAAGCCACCGGGTCCAGGACTCGAACTACGGTTGACTACATGGAGTCCAGCAACATAGCCATTATGCTAACGGCTGGTCCCTATACTTTTTAATTCATATAACATAGCATTTTTCAGAATGTGATCTAATACATGCATGGATAGGATCCCAGATGAATGGAATCAATACATTATGGACATTTTTTTTTCACAGTGTTTTTGCATAGGGCCAGTGTGCTTGCTGACGAGACAAAGACAGACAGAAACTGAAAAATCACCCCCCAGGGGGATGGCCACAGAACAGTCTTTTCCTCTCTCAGGGTCTTGTGCACACACGCACATGCACTCATACTGAGTTTCAAGCTGTCTGGTCTGGGACTTGAACTGTGGTTGACTACATGGGAGTCCAGTGATGTAACCATTATGCCATCTGCTGGTTCCACACTAGGAACTCTCTTGAGAATGGATCCCAAAGATAGTTAGGATTTTATTTTAGTTTTAGTTTTGCTGTGGGGCATACACACTTGCTGAAAAGAGAGAAAGGGAAAGTGAGAAATCACTCCCAAGGGGGGTGGCCACACCACAATCCCTTCGCCCTCATTCTCCTCTCAGTATTTTGAGCATGTATGCATACACACCCAGTGTGTTTTTTAAGCTCCAGGGTCTAGGACTCAAACTGCACCATTGGCCACGTGGGATCCAGCCCCCTTAACTACCATGCCACCGGCTGGCCCAAACATATCTAGTTTTAACCATGACTGTCTAGATCTTGGGGAGCAGAGTTTACTAACAGGTTAGCTTTTATTTCAAGAATCTATATGTTTTAACTAATACCATTGGTTGTTCTTTTATTTATTTATTTATTTGTTTGTTTTTTAATAGGTGAATGCCTGGGCGGTGCTTTGTACTGGAAAGATCTTGCCATTCTTGCCCAAAAAGTTGGGTTCTGCCCTCCACGTTTAGTCACTGCCAATCTAATTACAATTCAAAACAAGGAACTAGAAAAAATTATTGGTAAGAAACAACAGCAGGTACTTTTATAACTGAAACCTGAATAGTTCAAATTTGCTGATTAATGAGTGTCTTCTGAGTTTGAGAGAGACTTTGTGTCATCCTGAAATGTCCATCTTGTCTCCTATCTAATGAAGACCCCCCACAAGTTGGTATTTAGTTAAGTACTTTGAAGTCACTGAGTAAATAAAGTACCCAGAAAGATGGTTGGCGGCATGTAAAGACAAGTATCTTTTTTTTTTTGCTAGATTTTCTCCCTGAGGAAGGATGAAGTGAAGAAGGGAAAATGAGACGGCACCTTCCAGGGGGGATGGCCATACAACAATCCCTTCTCCTCTGTTCTTTTCTCGGGATTTTAGGCACATATGCACTTGTGCCTAGCATTTTCCCCCCAACTTTTGCTATAAGGCATGTGCATTCACAGGAGACAGGGACAGAGAGAGGGAAAGTGAGAAAGCACCTCCCCCAGGTGGGATGGCCACATCATAATCCCTTCTCCATTCTTCTCTCAGGACTTTGGGCATTCATTCACATGCCTGGCAGTTTTTTCTCCATCTGGGTCTGGTTTGTGGGTCTGGATCTCAAACCATGCTTTTGGCTGTGTAGGATCTAGCCTCCTTAACCACTGCTCCATCTAGTGGTGTTTTGTTTGTTTGTTTGTTTATTTTTTCAGAGGTTTTTGCTATAGGACATGTGCACTCACCAGAAAGACAGAGAGAGACAGAGACAGAAAGCGAGAAATCACCCCGAGGGGAGATGGCCACACCACAATCCATTCTCCTCCATTCTCCTCTCGAGATCTTGGGCACGCACACATGCACCTGGCATGAGTTTAAGCCACTGGGTCTGGGACTTGAACTGTGTTCGACTACATGGGAGTCCAGCGACATAGCCATTATGCCAACTGCTGTTCCCAATCTGCTGGTGTTTTTCAAGCTGCCATGTTCGGCACTCAAACAGCACAGTCAGTCATATGGGATCCAGCTGCCTTAACCAACATGCTGTTGGCTGGCCCAGAAAATGATCTTACAGTATGTTTGTTTCTCATCTGCTGAGCAAATGTGCCAGAGATATATCATGAGTAAATTTTGGTTTTAGGTGACTGTTGTTTTGTTTCTGCAACATTTCGCCTCTTCAAACTCTCTAAGGCAGCACCAACTAAAAGATGCCAAGTTATTTACAATGGAAGAATCACAGGACATGAACAGGAGCTGATATTTGATGCAAATTTCACATTTAAGGTAAGTAAAAATGTCCATGATTTTAATGTTCTTTCTATTATTGCCCTTGGCCCAGGTACCATTTCTTGATCTTGAATTACTTCTCACTTTTCTTATGTTGGTTGCTTTGTGTATATGTGTGTGTGTTTAAATTTGTGTGTGTGTGTATTTTTTTTTTCTTAAGAGACATTTTTGCTATAAGGCATGTGCATTTGCCAGAAAGAGAGAGACAGAGAAAGAGGAAGTGAGAAACCAAACTCCAGAGAGGATGGCCATGCCACAACCTTTTTTCCTCTATTCTCTTCTTGGGATTTGGGGCACACATGCACATGTGCCTGGCATGAGTTTCAAGCCTCCAGGTCCAGGACTTGAACTGCGGTTGGCCATGTGGGAGTCCAGCACCCTAACCACTTTGTGACCTGCTGGCCTCATGTTTGTGTTTTTGTGTTTTAAGCGGAGTAGAAAGTAGTAGAAGTAGAAATATTTATTACAGGTTGAGCATTCTTAATCTGAAATGTGAAAATCTGAAACCTGAAGTGCTCCAGAATCTGAAATGTTGTGAGAACCAAAATGACACCACGGGTGGAAAATTTCACACCTAACCTTGGGTTGTAGTCAAAAGGCTGCAATACAGGGCCAGCGGATGGCCTCATGTGTTAGGGAGATGGATCCTATGTGGTTGACCAGGCAGTTCAAGGCCTGGACCTGGCAGCTTGAGGAACACTCCAGGTGTGTGTGTGTGCATGAGCAAACTTCTAAGAGGTTGGAGAGGTGGAGAAGGGATTGTGGTGGGACCATGCCCCAAGGAGGGTGCTTTCTCCCCCTCACTTTCTGTCTGTCATTGGTGAGCACACATGCCTGTGGCAAATGGAAAAAAAGAGAGAGAGAGGAGAAGAAAAGAAAAAAGTTCTTCAATACAGAAATATTCTGCAGTACTGGGGCCAGCAGATGGCATAGTGGTTATGTTGCTGAACTCTTATATGGTCAACCGCAGTTCGAGTCTTAGACCCGGGCTTGAAAATCACGCCCGGCATGTGTGCATGCGTGCCTAAGATCCAGGGAGGAGAATGGAGGAGAAGAAGGGAGTGCAGTGTGGCCATCCCCCCGGGGAGTGATTTCTCACTTTCCCTCTCACTATCTTTGTCTCTGTCTCTCTCTTTGGTGAACACACATGCCCTAAGACAAACACCTCTAAAGAAATTCTACAATACAGAAATATTGGAAATAGCATATGAAATGACCTTCAGGCTCTTGTATATGGTGTATATGAACATAAATGACTTTTGTGTTTAGATGTGGGTCACATCTTCAAGATGTCTCATACGTGTATGCAAATATCCCTAAATCTGAAAAAGCCTAAAATCTGAAACACTTTTGGTATCAAGTATTTCAGACAAAGGATAGTGAACCTGTATAATAATATATTTTTTAAAAAATTATTTGTGGGAACTGGTCTGAGGTGTTTTTCATGTTGCGTTAAATTCTCCCTGCAAGCTAAATGATGTATAGTGATTGAATGCATTAAAAAAATAATAATAATAAAAATGGGGCCAGCAGGTGGCATGGTGGTTAAAAGCACTGGACTCCCATATGGTTGACAGCGGTTTGAGTCCCAGACCTGGTGGCTTGCTTTCTCATTTTCCCTCTCTCTCTTCTGTCTCTGATCAAAAGACCACAACCAGGGACCAGCAGGTAGTGTAATGGCTATATTGCTGGACTCCCATGTAATCGACTGTGTTTCTAGTCCTGGAGCCGATGGCTTAAAACTCACACCGGGCACGTGTGTGTGCGTGCTCAAGATCCCTAGAGGAGAAAGGAGGAGAAGGGATTGCGGCATGGCCATCCCCCTGGGGGGTGATTTCTCACTTTCTGTCTCTCTGTCTCTGTCTGTCTGGCGAGCGCACGCACCCTATAGCAAAAACCTCTCAAAAAAAAAAAAAAGCAAACAAACAAACAAAATCTAGAAAATAATAATGATAAATAAATAAAATAATTGTTTAAAAAGATAATAATTTTTTTAAAAAAGAAAAAAATTATTTGTGGGGCCAGCAGATGGTGTAATGGTTAAGGTGCTGAACTTCCATGTGGTCGACTGAGGTTCAAGTCCCAGACCCTTGAAAATCATGCCATGTACAGTGTGTGTGCCCAAAATCCCGAGAGGAGAATGGAGGAGAAGGGATTGAGGCATAGCCATCTTGCCTCGGGGGTGGTGGTGGTGGTGATTTCTTGCTTTCTGTATTTCTGGTGAGTGCACATCCCCTATAGCAAAAATCTCTCCAAAGATTTTTTAAAATTTGCTGTAAGACAAATTTTTGCATGTTTGCTCAGCAGAGACAAGAAAGAGAGACAGAGATGAGAAAGTAAGGAAGCACCGCCTGGGGGGTGACCACACCTCAGTCCCTTTTCTTCCAATCCCTGTCCCAAGAGTTTGAGCATGCATGCACAAGTGCCTGGCATGTTTCTCAAGACGCCGGGTCTGGTACTCAAACCATGCAGTGGGCTATGTGTGATCTAGCCATCTTAAGCTTCATATGACCAGGCTGCTAATACAGAAAAGTTAAATAAAATATGGTACAGACAGCCAGTGGTGTTTGTGAAAGCGGCTGGATCCCACGTGGCTGACCTCATGACATGAGTCCCAGACCTAGCTGTGAAAAACACACTGGGCACATGCGCATGCATGCCCAAGGTCCTGGGAGGAGATGCAGAGGAGTAGGGATTGCGGCATGACCATCCTCCATGGAAGGTGCTTTCTCATTTTCCCTCTCTGTCTCTTTTCAGTGAGCACACGTGCCCTCTAGAAAATTTAAAAAAATGGGAGGCGGGGGAGCAGTAGATGGCATAATGGTTATATCACTAACTTCCCACACGGTCGACTGCAGTTTGAGTCCCAGACCTGCTAGCTTCAAACTCACACCAGGCACATATGTGTGCATGTGTGCCCAAAATCCTGGGAAGAGAGTAGAGGAAAAGGGATTGTGGCATGGCCATCCTCCCTGGGGGGTGATTTTTCACTTTCTGTCTCTTTCTCTGGCAAGCACACATGCTCTAATAGCAAAAAAACTCTTGGAAAAAAAAATATATGACATGAATACCTTTTTTTTTTCTTTTCTTTTCTGGAGAGGTTTTTGCTATAGGATGCGTGTGCTGGCCAGAAAGACAGAGAGAGACAGAGAGACAGAAATCACCCCCCAGGGGGGATGGCCACGCTGCAATCCCTTCTCCTTCATTCTCCTCTCGGGATCTTGGGCATGCACGCACACATTCCCGGTGTGAGTTTAAGCCACTGGGTCTGGGACTTGAACCACGGTCAACTACATGGGAGTCCAGTGACATAGCCATTATGCTAA
>NW_006204113.1:2336540-2346818 GCF_000334495.1 Tupaia belangeri chinensis
TTGAAAATCATGCCATGTACAGTGTGTGTGCCCAAAATCCCGAGAGGAGAATGGAGGAGAAGGGATTGAGGCATAGCCATCTTGCCTCGGGGGTGGTGGTGGTGGTGATTTCTTGCTTTCTGTATTTCTGGTGAGTGCACATACCCTATAGCAAAAATCTCTCCAAAGATTTTTTAAAATTTGCTGTAAGACAAATTTTTGCATGTTTGCTCAGCAGAGACAAGAAAGAGAGACAGAGATGAGAAAGTAAGGAAGCACCGCCTGGGGGGTGACCACACCTCAGTCCCTTTTCTTCCAATCCCTGTCCCAAGAGTTTGAGCATGCATGCACAAGTGCCTGGCATGTTTCTCAAGACGCCGGGTCTGGTACTCAAACCATGCAGTGGGCTATGTGTGATCTAGCCATCTTAAGCTTCATATGACCAGGCTGCTAATACAGAAAAGTTAAATAAAATATGGTACAGACAGCCAGTGGTGTTTGTGAAAGCGGCTGGATCCCACGTGGCTGACCTCATGACATGAGTCCCAGACCTAGCTGTGAAAAACACACTGGGCACATGCGCATGCATGCCCAAGGTCCTGGGAGGAGATGCAGAGGAGTAGGGATTGCGGCATGACCATCCTCCATGGAAGGTGCTTTCTCATTTTCCCTCTCTGTCTCTTTTCAGTGAGCACACGTGCCCTCTAGAAAATTTAAAAAAATGGGAGGCGGGGGAGCAGTAGATGGCATAATGGTTATATCACTAACTTCCCACACGGTCGACTGCAGTTTGAGTCCCAGACCTGCTAGCTTCAAACTCACACCAGGCACATATGTGTGCATGTGTGCCCAAAATCCTGGGAAGAGAGTAGAGGAAAAGGGATTGTGGCATGGCCATCCTCCCTGGGGGGTGATTTTTCACTTTCTGTCTCTTTCTCTGGCAAGCACACATGCTCTAATAGCAAAAAAACTCTTGGAAAAAAAAATATATGACATGAATACCTTTTTTTTTTCTTTTCTTTTCTGGAGAGGTTTTTGCTATAGGATGCGTGTGCTGGCCAGAAAGACAGAGAGAGACAGAGAGACAGAAATCACCCCCCAGGGGGGATGGCCACGCTGCAATCCCTTCTCCTTCATTCTCCTCTCGGGATCTTGGGCATGCACGCCCACATTCCCGGAGTGAGTTTAAGCCACTGGGTCTGGGACTTGAACCACGGTCAACTACATGGGAGTCCAGTGACATAGCCATTATGCTAACTGCTGGTCCCCCCACGGTGTGTTTTTTAAGACACCGGGTCCAGGACTCAAACTGCACAGTCTGCCATGTGGCATCCAGCACCTTAACCACCATGCTACCAGCTGGCCCTTAATACGTGTCTTCATGTTATCCTTTAGGAAGGTGAGGTTGTTGAAGTGGATGAAGAAACAGCAGCTATCTTGAAGCATTCACGATTTGCTCAGGCTTTTGTGATCAGACCGAGAGAAGAGAAATGCCCAACATCTGGAGGCTGTTCCTCTGTCGAGTCAAAGGTATGTTTGGCTTTCCCTATTTCGAACAGGCAACAATTAAATTAAAAAAAATCATCGTGCTTGACATAGGCTACTAATAAAACAGGAAACAAATCATTGTTCTTTGCAGTCATCAGCCATAACTTATCTCTGGCATAGTTCTATCTTTTTTAGTATATGTGCTGCCAAAGTGAGCACATACTTGTATCTTTAAAGTGAGTTATCTATAAAACAATTTCAATTAATTTTATAACTTTATTTTTTTCATCCTGATAATAAGTCAGATTCCTAACTTACTTTATCCATGAATGAACTTCAGGGCATCCATGAACCACTTAAAATATATGTGTATACATATTTTCTCCAAGGAATATCTACTGCTTTCATCAGGTTTTAAAAGGAATTCAGATACAAAAATGATTAAGAGCTACCTTTTAAAAAGTTGTGCAGGGGAGGACCAGCAGTTGGCGTAATGGCTATGTTGCTGGACTCCCACGTAGTCGACCATGGTTCACGTCCCAGATCTGGTGGCTTAAAACTCACGCCGGGCGTGTGTGCGTGCGTGCCCAAGATCCCGAGAGGAGAATGGAGGAGAAGGGATTGCAGTGTGGCCATCCCCCCTGGGGGGTGATTTCTCGCTTTCTGTCTCTCTCTCTCTTTCTGTCTGGCGAGTGCATGCGCCCTATAGCAAAAAAAAAAAAAAAAAAAAACTGTGCAGGGGGGCCGCCAGGGGGGGCGTTAAGCGTGCTGGACTCCCACATGGCCAACCGTGATTCAAGTTCCAGACCTGCCAGCTTGGTTCTCACTTTCCCTCTCTCTCTCTATCTCTCTCTGCTTCTCTCTGTCCCTCTCTGGTCAAATAAAAAATGAATGAATGAATGAATGAATGAATGAATGAATGAAAGAAAGAAAGAAAGAAAGAAAGAAAGAAAGAAGGAAGGAGGGAGGGAGGGAAGGAGGGAGAGAGAGAGAGAGAGAGAGAGAGAGAGAGAGAGGCAGGAAGGCAGGCAGGAAGGAAGCTGGTTAAATAAAATAATTCTTTTTAAAAAAGAAAAGGTTGTGTGGGCCCAGAAGATGGCATAATGGTTATGTCGCTAGACTCCCACATAGTCGACTACAGTTCGAGTCCAGGACATGAACCTAGGACCTTTCCCACATGGATCCAGTTGTGCCACTGCCTGGCCCCAACACACTGGACTTTTTAGGGAAGGTGGGGAATCAAACTGGGGCCTCTCATGTGTCATGGACCTGCTGAATAGCCGTGTCCAGAGTGTGCTGCCATGCTGGGCTTCTAGTACTTTTTAAACATTGAGACGGCATGTCCATAACAGAAAGTTTATCATTTTCAAGTGCATGACTTGCTGGCTTTTAGTGCATTCCCGAGGCTGTGCAGCCATCATCGGGCTAGTTCCAGAGCATTTTCATCACCCAGAGAAGTTCTGCAGCCACTAAGCAGTCATTCCCCAACCATCTCTCTCCCTAGCTTCTTTTTTTTTTTTTTTTTTAAGAATTATTTTAATTTGGGACCAGCAGTTAGCATAATGGCTATGTCGCTTGACTCCCATGTAGTTGACCGCGGTTCGAGTCCTGGACCCGGTGGCTTAAACTCACGCCGGGTGTGTGTGCGTGCGTGCCCAAGATCCTGAGAGGAGAATGGAGGAGAAGGGATTGCGGCATGGCCATCCCCCTGGGGGGTGATTTTTCACTTTCTGTCTCTCTGTCTCTGTCTGGTGAGTGCATGCGCCCTATAGCAAAAAAAACCCCCAAAAACCAAAAACCAAAACCAAACAAACAAAAAACCTCTCCCTCCCCAAGAAAAGAATTATTTTAATTTTATTTATTTTATTTTTAAATTTAGTTAATTAATTAATTTTTAAAATTTGACCAGAGAGGGACAGAGAGAGAGATGGAAAGTGAGAAAGCAAGTGGCCAGTTCCGGGACTTGAACTGCGGTTGGCCATGTGGGAGTCCAGTGCCCTTAACCACCATGCTACCTGCCAGCCCCTCTCTCCCTAGCTTCTGGCAATGACTAATCAGCATCCTATTTCTATGGCTATGTCTAAACTGCACGTTTCGTATAGAGGAATCATACACTGTGGCCTTTTGTGTCTGCTTTCTTTCACTTCACATTATGCGTTCAGGTTTACCCATGTTATAACATGTATCAGTAATTCATTCCTTTTTATGGCTAAGTAATAGTCCACTGTATGGAAATACCACATTTTCTTTCTCCGTCCATCATTCAATGGACATTCTTCCACTTTCTGTATGTTATGAATACTGCTGCTGTGAACATGAATGTGTGTGCAATTGTTTGAATACCTATTTTCAGTTCTTCTGGGTTTACATCTAGGAATGGAATTATTGGATCATATAGTAATTCTACTATGTTTAATGCTTTTGAAGAATTTCCAAACTGTATTGCAGCTATATAATTTGATATTTCTACCGGTTGTGTTTCAGGGTTCCACTTTTTCTTTTTTCTTTTTTTTTTTTGGGGGGGGAGAGATTTTCACTGTAGGGCACGTGCGCTCGCCAGACAGACAGAGCGAGAGACATAGAGACAGAAAGCGAGAAATCACCCCCCAGGGGGGATGGTCACGCCGCAATCCCTTCTCCTCCATTCTCCTCTCGGGATCTTGGGCACGCACGCACACGCGCCCGGTGTGAGTTTTAAGCCACCGGGTCCGGGACACGAACCGCAGTCGACTACGTGGGAGTCCAGCGACATAGCCATTACGCTAACTGCTGGTTCCCTGGGTTCCACTTTTTCTACATCCTTTCTGACACTTGCTAGTCCCTGCTTGCTTGTTTTTTATAGTAACCACCTCAATGGGTGTATGTTTGATTTTACATTTCCCTAATGATTAGTGATGTTGAGTATTTTTTAAATGTGCTTAGTGGACATTTGTATATACCTTCTTCTTTTTTTTGTTTGTTTTGGGTTTCTGCCATAGCACATGTGTGCTCGCTGAAGAGAGACAGAGAGAGACAGTAAAGGAGAAGCAAGAAATCACCACCCAGAGGGATAACCATACCATAATCCCTTCTCCTCCCGTTTTCCACTTGGGATTTTGGGCAGACACATACATGTGCCTGGCATGATTTTCGAGCCGCTGGGTCTGGGACTTGAACCACCGTCAGTCATGTGGGAATCCAGCTCCTTAACCACTACACCACCTGCTGGCCTTTGTTTGTATATATTCTTTGGAGAAATGTTTATGAAAGTTCTTTGCCCATTTTTAAATTAGGCTGATTGTCTTTTTATTGTTACGTTATAGGAGTTCTTTATATATTCTGGGTATTAGACTTCTATCACATACATGATTTGTAAAAATTCCTTCATCCTTTGGGCTGTCTTTTCACTTTCTTTCCAGTGTCCTTTGGTGCTCAGAAAGTTTAAAATGTTTTTCTTTTTCTTTTTTTTCAATTGTCAGAGGGTGCAGGTGCTTGCCATACAGAAACAGAGACAGGAAAGGACAGGAAGAAAGCACCCTCAGCACACACGCACACGCGCACACGCACACACACACACACACACACACTGTCATACGGTCTTGCTGTAATCTCTTCTCTTTCATTTCTCCACCCTGTTGGGATGCACACATGCACATGCACCCAGTGTGTTTTTTAAGCCACTGGAGCTGGTATTTGAACCACATGGTCAGCCACGTAGGCGCCACCTCCCTTAGCCACTAGACTACAGGATCAGTCTAGGTTTTAATTTTGATAAAGTCTAATTTATCTATTTTTTCTTTGATTCCTTGTGCTTCTGGTGTCATATCTAAGAGCCCATTACCAAGGCTAAAGTCAAGAAGATTTTCCTGGTACTTTTTAAAAACTATTATTTTTATTTTTTTAGGGAGAGTGTGCTCACTAGGGAGAAACAGAGAGAGGGAAAGTGAGAAATCACCCCTCCCCAGGGGGCATGGTCAAACTGTAATCCCATTCCTCCATTCTCCTCTTGAGATTTTGGGCAACACGCACACACACCCAGTGTGATTTTCTTTATGTACTTTTAAAAATTATTTATTTAACTTTACTTATTCATTCATTCATTTTTAATTTGACTAGAGAGAGCGAGAGAAGGTGAGAGCAAGCCACCAGGTCCAGGACTTGAACTGTGGTCAGCCATGTGGGAGTACCCAGTGCCTTACCCACCACATCACCTGCTGATCCCCTGTAATTTTTTTTTTTTGAGAGGTTTTTGCTATAGGGTGCGTACGCTCTCCAGAAATACAGAGAGAGACAGAGAGACAGAAAGCGAGAAATCCCCCCACAAGGGGGATGGCCACGCCATAATCCCTTCTCCTCCATTCTCCTTTCAGGATCCTGGGCATGCACACATACGCGCCCGGCGTGAGTTTAAGCCACCGGGTCCAGGACTCGAACCGTGGTCGACTACATGGGAATTCAGTAACATAGCCATTATGCTAACTGCTGGTCCCACCAGTGTGATTTTCAAGCCACCAGAGTCAGGACTCAAACTGATCAGTCAATCATGTGGGATCCCACTGCCTTAACACCCCCTGCCACCAGCTGGCCCCCTAAAAATGATTTTTTTATTGTGGTAAAATACACATAACATAGAATTTATCATTTTTTTAAAGGTTTTTTACCTTAGGGCACGTGTGCTTGCCAAAGAGACAGAGAGAGAGTGAGAAGGAAAATGACAAATCCCCCCCTCCAGGGGAGAGCCAAGTTGCAATCCCTTCTCCTCCATTCTCCTCTTAGGATTTTGAGCACGCACACACATGCACTCGAGCATGAATTTCAAGTAGCCAGATCCAGGAGTTGAACCACAGTCAGCCATGTGGGAGTCTAGCACCCTAACCACTGTGCTACCTGCTGGCCCCAGATTTTACCATCTTAACCATTAGAAAAACCTTTCTTTAGGGTCTGGCCCCACAGTCTGGTGATTAAGGGAGCCATAATAGATCCTACACTGGTAACTGCACAGTTTGAATCCTGGCCCCAGGAGCTTGCTGGGCACCTGCGTATGCATGACTCAAGTCCCAACAGGGTGGAGATATAAGGAGAGGGCTTGTGGTACGACCATATCCCTATAGAGGGTGCTTCCCCTCCCTCTGTCAGTCTCTCTCTGGTGAGTGCATTCCTGACTCTGGCAAAAAAGCAAAAACTAGTTTTCTTTATTCATGATAGAGCACATGTGTGTGGCGTGGCCATCCCCCAGTGGGTGCTTTCTCACTTTCCTTCTCCCATCCCTCACCATCTTTCTGGCAAATGAATGTGCCCTATGGCAAAAAAACCTTGGGAAAAAAAAAGTAAAGCTTATTTATTATTATTATTTTTTAATTGCCAGAGGGTGCAGGCACTCTCCAGAGAGAGATGGGGGCAGGGCAGGCACAGAGAAAGCACCTCTTGATGAAGCGTGTCACATCATGGTCCCTCCTCCATCTCTCGGTCCTTTGGGGCATGCATGCACATGTGTCTGCCATGTTTTTCAAGCCACTGTGGCAGTGACATGAACAGTGGTTGGCCAAGAGAGATCTGGCTCCCTTAACCACTAGGCTATGGGCTGGCCCAGGAATAAATATTATTTAGAGACTACTCTCAAAAGTGGTTAATTTGTGGGACCAGCAGGTGGCATGGAGGTAAGGTGGCTGGATCCCACATAGCCTACTGCGCTGAATACCAGACTCGGTGGCTTGAAAATCATACCAGGATGGTGTGCGGGTGTGCCCAAAGTCCTGAGAGGAGACTGGAGAAGCAGTGGTGGTGTGGCCATCTCCTGGGGCTGATTTCTCATTTTGCCTCTCTCTCCCCCTCTCTGTCTCTCTAGTGAGTGCACTTGCCCTATAGCTAAAAATAAACAAACACAAAATGAATAATTTGTAGTTAAGGAAGGTTAATTGAACCCCAAAGACAACAATCATGGCACCAGAAAAACCCAGTATGTTCTTCTTCGGCCAGTATTGCCAGCTGGAGTCTAGCCCCAACTTCTTATTGAAGCCACGTGTACGGCTGAAGATTACTTTCTTGGTTTTATTAGGTTCTTTCTTTCACTTTGGAGGGGTTCTTTCTCCCCCTCTATCGGGGGATATTTGTTACTGGTTTTCTAAAAAGGTTTTTTTTTTTTTTTTTTTTTTTTTTTTTTTTTTAACTATTCCGTTCACTAAACATTTCACAAACGTGGTGAAATATTAGGGGTCCTTTGAAACTGTTAAGAGTTTATTGATAATAAAACCTCTCTAGTCAGAATGATCATTTATTTTGGAGAGTTTTTTTTTTTTTTTTTGCTGCAGGGCGTGTGTGCTTGCCAGAGACAGAGAGAGACAGAGAGAGAGAAAGCGAGAAATCACCCCCCAGAGGGGATGGCCACGCCACAATCCCTTCTCCTCCATTCTCCTCTCGGGAACTTGGGCACGCACGCACACGCGCCCGGCGTGAGTTTAAGCCACCGGGTCCAGGACTTAAACCGTGGTCAGCTACATGGGAGTTCAGCAACAAAGTCATTATGCCAACTGTTGGTCCCAGGATGATCATTTATTTTGAAATATTTTCATCATTCTCATTGTCCTGAAACCTGATTCCCTGGGTACTGGCTATGAAAGCTGTCAGAGGTTTCAATTACAAGTAAAGATGTCTTTCCTCCAGCCACATTTCCAGTGTACTCTGGCTTTAAAAGAAGAAAGAGAAAAAGGTAGGGAATGTGTCTGCCACTGCAAGACCATCTCCCGCCCTCCTTGCCCCTGCCCACCCACGTGCGAGCCGCGGGGCCAAGGTCCTCGACCTCAGATAGGAGCTGTGCCGTCCTACATACTTGAACCGGCTTATCTCCACCTACGGCCTCCTCGCTGTTCCTCTTTCCTCCCAACCTGCAGATGTGCCAGTGCCTTCAGATCAGTTCCAAGTTTTTCAAGTGGTAGTAATTGACCCTGAAGGAAGGTTTCAGACCCTGGAACAGCTGTGTGACCTAGGACGGTAACCTTGTGCTCTGGGTTGGGGGAGAGGCTTATCTTTTTTATGGAGGACCTCTATGATAAGCCCTGGGTCAGGGCAGGGAGGCAGCGGCATGCTGGGAACCGCCCGCTGCCATGGAGTGATGATGGTGCTGCCCCCGCTGAAGCCGGCTCCGTGAAGCCCGAGTCCTTCTGCCTTTTCTTTTCTTTGTTCTAATCCTGACAAGCAAAGTGTATTTTGCCCTTAAGAGAATTATATTTTGGGGCCAGCAGGTGGCGTGGAGGTTAAGGTGCTGGGTCCCACGTGGCCGGCTCCACGGTTTGAGTCCTGGACCTGGTGGCTTGAGGAACACACCAGTGCGTGTGCGTGTGCCCAAAATCCCAAGAGGAGAGTGGAGAACAAGGGACTGCAGTGTGGCCATGGGCCGGGGGAGGGGGTGATTTCTCACTTTCTCTCTTTTTGTCTCTGTCTCCAGCAAGCACACACACCCTATAGCAAATAAATCCAAAAGACAACAAAAAGTACATTTTGAGAACACCGCAGCATTTGAAATCATGCAGACAGGAGTTGTGCTATGGCCTGTCTTGCTTCAGTTGATGGCGATGGTAATAACGTGAGCCACACAGCTGTGACCCCGGGGAGCGAGCGTTTCTTCGACAGTTCAGATGGTCAAGGCACCCTGCCGTTAGTCCTCACGATAACCCTTATTGCCCTCTTTTTATAAATGAAGAAACCGAGGCTCAGAAAGATCGCCTCACTAGCCCAGGGTCACACAGCTAGAAAGTGATGACTTAGAGCCCGCGTCCGACCCCATGCTGTGCTGCCTCGCCAGCGTTACACCCTCCGCACACTCAGATGCTGGTGCGGAAAGGTCTGCTTACCAGGCACCCAGCTTCTAGCTCCTTCAGGCCCGCAGGCCTTTTCGGGCTGGGAGCAGCATTTGGAAGGTACTGATATCATTATCTCCCACTGGTAGGTAGGCCGTTGAGCAGGAAGAATAAGCGTATGGAAAACCCTCTTTCTGGGCGGAAAAAGAGGAGTGGCTACTTCTTTGACCTGGAGTCTCAGAACACTGAGAGGAGGACCTACAATGGGCATGAATGCCTGGAAGCAGCAACTGCGTGGCTGACCTTCCAGGCTCCTTCCAGCTACTCTGCCTTCAAGGGAGCCCAGAGCCAGGCAGGTCTCATTTTGAAAAGATAGAAGCTGAAGGCCAGAGAGGTTTAGGCCACCACCAGGTGTCACTTCAATAAAGAGGATGATCCACAAGACTATCAATTTTTCTTTTCCTTTCCTTTATTTATTATTATTTTTTTAGAGGTTTTGCAATAGGGTGCCCACGCTCACCAGAGAAACAGAGACAGAAAGCAAGAAATCACCCCCAGGGGGGATGGCCACGCCACAATCCCTTCTCCTCCATTCTCCTCTCAGGATCTTGGGCATTCATGCACACGTGCCCAGCATGAGTTTAAGACACCGGGTCTGGGACTTGAACTGCGGTCTCCAGCAACATAGCCATCATGCCATCTGCGGGTCCCGTGAGACTATAAATTTTTGAATGTAGAGTCTGTGTCTGTCTTGTACACTCTTCTGTTGGTCATCGGAAAAGTCATGATGTAGTTTTCTGTTTTTCTACGCAAAAATAAGTCATGATTTTTCCAATGATCATATATTTTCAGTAACCAGCAATAAAATGTAGAGTGTAGCTTTAGTTAATTCATCATTTTTTAATTTTTATTTTTAGGTTTCTGCCATACGGCATGTGTACTCGCTATAGAGAGATGGAGAGAAATGGAGAGAGACAGAGAGGGAAAGTGAGAAATTACCTCCCCTGGGGGGGGGTGGCCATGCCTTAATCGCCTTAAT
>NW_006204113.1:2346850-2347269 GCF_000334495.1 Tupaia belangeri chinensis
TCCCTCCATTTTCACCCCGGGATTTGGGGTATGCACACATGTGCCTGGCATGATTTTCAAGCCACAGGGTCTGGGACTTGAACCATAGTCAGCCATATGGGAGTTCAGCACCTTAACCATCATGCCACCTGCTGGCCTACAATTCATTATCATTTTTAAGATAGCATTTGCATGTTCTTGATTACCTATCTTTGTCCCTGGTTTTTCTCTGGCCCCATGGGTGCTACTGTTGGAAGTATCCTTGAAGGTGAAAGGAGGAAAAATAAAGACTGCAATCCTGTCTTCTGAAAATTCCCCTTTCTTTGCGATCTGGTTGGCTGTCGTGGGCGAGCTCAACATCTGAACGGCAGCAATTGCTAATGATGCCCTGTACCTGGGATACCTTTCCTTTCCCCTCCTCCTCCTGCTTCTCTTTCACT
>NW_006204113.1:2347764-2349701 GCF_000334495.1 Tupaia belangeri chinensis
TTCCCTCCCTCCCTCCTCTTTTCCCTTTCCTTTCCTACAGGAGGACATGTGCATGAGAAAGGAAGAGAGAAACTCACCCAACAGGGCCTGGTCACACGGTAGTCCTTTTTTCTCCAGTTCTCCATCCCAGCAAGATCCTTGGCACATGGGTGCATACCGAAGTGTTTTCTGACAGTGCCAGTCCAGGACTTGAACTCCGCTGGCCACGTGGGGTCTGGCTTCCTCTGTGCAGCCCTTAGCTGTTGTGCTATGGTGCTGGCTCACGGGACTTTTTATTTCCCTTTACTCACCACAGGGCAGAGCGAGCTCGCTCATGCCTCCTACTGGGGCGTGCTCACACTACCACCTTCCCTCCATTCTTCCCTTCCATCAGGATTCTAAGCATGCGTGTGTGCCCGGTGTGTTTTTAAGCCACCGTTGGGCCAGGATTCAAACTGTAGTTGACCACACATGATCGGCTCCCAGTGCGCGGTGCTTAGCCGCTGTGTATGGGCCAGCAGGGACTTACTTTCATGTCTCGCACACGTTTCTGGGGGTTAGGGTGAGGGTAGGGGAGAAGTGTTAGCATTTCGGTATCCCATTTCCAAAAGCTAAAAGGCACATAAAATTGGGAAACCTATCAAACAAAATTAACTAAGCAAAATCAACTCTTCTGACTCAATTGGGATCACTTTTAAGAAGATTTAAGTGAGATTTATTTTAAAAGTAGAAATAACTTGATTAGAAGTTTCTGGAAGAGAGTACTTTGATAGCAGAATGACTGATACTATGCCCCAGGAACCCATGGAATTGTAAAATTGTATGTCACTTCTACATAAATCAACCTAATCAAAGAGAAATATTAGTGTTTGGATATAGCAAAGCATTTTAACGTGTCCTTTCATTTTGGTTTGCCTTTTGACAGGATATGATTACGGATCCATTTAAGCTTGCCGAAGGGTCTGGCGATTTGAACTCTAGACGCCCCCCTGGTGTAGCCGGAGGCTGCTGTGGTACAAAGAAAAGCTGCTAAATCGGATGGCCGGAGCCGCAGTAGGGTGGGGGAGGCTGAAGAATGCGTCACCTGTTTTAAAACTTGCTCTTCCCTCTAGCATAGACCAGAAGAAAGAAGAAGGGGCAAACAGGCACCATATTCCAGATCACTGATAAAAAGAAGAGAATTATTTTTAGAAGGTATTAAATTGGTTGATAGCAAATCCAGAAAAATGGAGTTTTTTCTATATCCTAACCAAGTCAAAGTTTTGGTGCCACTTAGTGGTCAGAAATGGAACTGAGAAGCTGACGTTAGGTTGGGTCAGGGATAATAGTCCTGGGAAACAAGACTTTCCAGGCGGACCCAGGAAACACATCTTCCACTTAACCTTCTGCATAGGATCTTCTGAACCTTTACCATAAAGCATCTACTGAAATCATGTGACGCACCCCAAAGGACTGCCCGATCAAATTGGGTAGGAGAGCACTTCAGTTACTGTCTTTATTTTTTTTTAAAGAATTATTTATTTTATTTAATTCCGTTTGTTGTTATTATTACTATTATTCTGACCAGAGAGTGACAGAGAGAAAGAAAGGGAAAGGGAGAAAGCATGCCACCAGGTCCAGGATTCAAACCTCAGTTGGCCACTGGAAATCCCGTGCCTTTGACTACCACACTGCCTGCGTAGTAGTATTTTTGTTTTTTATAATTATTTTATTTAGGGGCCAGCAGTTGGCATAATGGCTATGTCACTGGACTCCCATGTAGTCGACTGTGGTTTGAGTCCTGGACCCGATGGCTTAAACTAACGCTGGGCATGCGTGCGTGTGTGCTCAAGATCCTGAGAGGAGACTGGAGGAGAAAGGATTATGGCGTGGCCATCCCCCCTGGGGAGTGATTTCTCGCTTTCTGTCTCTCTGTCTGTCTCTGTCTGTCTGGTGAGCGCACGTGCCCTATGGCAAAA
>NW_006204113.1:2349755-2351928 GCF_000334495.1 Tupaia belangeri chinensis
GCTGGACTCCCATGTAGTCAACTGTGGTTCACGTCCCGGACCCGGTGGCTTAAACTCACGCTGGGCACATGTGCGTGTGTGCCCAAGATCCTGAGAAGAGAATGGAGGAGAAGGGATTGCGGCGTGGCCATCCCCCTTGGGGGGTGATTTCTCGCTTTCTGTCTCTCTGTCTTTCTGGGGAGTGCGTGTGCCCTATAGGGAAAACCTCCTCCCCCCCCCAAAAAAAAGCTAATGTTGGGCAGGAGGTGGTTGGGGCACTGGACGCCCACATGGCTGACCACGGTTTGAGTCCAGACCTTGCAGTCTGCTTTCTCACTTTCCCTTTCATTCTGTGTCTCTCTGTGGTCAAATGAAAACAATAACAATAATAGATAAAATGAAGTAATTCTAAAAAAAAAAAGAAAGCAAGCTAACATTTAGTGCTGGCACCATTACCTAGTGGTTAAGGCAAGTTGGACCCCACGTAGCCCATGGTGGTTAGAGCTTCAGCCTTGGTGGCTTGAAAATCATGGCGCTTGTGCATGGCCTCCCCAAACTCCAACAGGATGGAGAAATGGAGGAGAAGGGGTTGCACTGTGACCATACCTCATGAGAAGGGCTTTCTTCTTCTCCCTTTCTGTCTCCCTCTGGAGAGCACAGGCATCTTCTGGCAAGTAAAATAATAATATATATTTTTTTAAAGGACCAGGAGGTGGCATGGAGGGTAAGGCATTTGGTCCCACATGGCCAACTTCCCGGTCAAGTCCCAGACCTGGTGGCTTGCAAATTATGCCGTGCATGCGCGTGAGTGTGTGTGTCCCCAAAATCTCAAGAGGAGACTGGAGGAGAAGAGATTGTAGGGTGACCATCCTCCCTGGGGAGTGATTTCTCACTTCCCCTCTCACCCTGGTGAGCGCATGTGCCCTACTGCAAGAACAGGAGAAAAGAACATAAACCTCTGATGCCAAACTGTACAGTTATTTCCCCCCTCTCAACTCTGTGCCTTGCTAGAATTCTGGCTTTGAGAAAATTGTTAGCATCTCTGTGCCTTTTATCTTAATTTGAATAGGTTCCTTTATATATTTATTTATAGAGGTTTCTGCCTTAGGGCACGTGTGCTTGAGGTGCAAGGCAGGAGGGTGAGGAGGAGACAGACAGTGACAGTGAAAAGAAAAGTGAGAAATCACCCTCCACACACTACCACCCAGGAGGGCCACACTGCAATCCCTTGTTGGCCTCTATTCTCCTCCAGGGATCTTGGGCACATATGCACACGGGCCTGGCATGATTGTCGAGCCACTGGGTCTGGGATTCAAACCCTGGTTGGCCGTGTGGGAATCCAATGATGTAACTCCTATGCCATCTGCTGGTCCCAAATAGGTACTTTTAAAGCGTACCTAGCAAAAGTTTTAGATTCTTAGTAGGTCAGATCTTTATGGTTGCTACGAGCATGTGATGTCAGGATTCACTAAAGAGCAAAGCTGCTTTTGCTAGAGCATCACTTAAGGAGCTGCCTGTAGTTCCTTTGCCAGCAGGAGACTCTTCTCCCACATTTTATTACGCTGGTTTTTTTTTGTTTGTTTGTTTGGTTTTTTTTTTTTTGAGAGGTTTTTGCTATAGGGCGCGTGCGCTCGCCAGACAGACAGAGAGAGACATAGAGACAGAAAGTGAGAAATCACCCCCCAGGGGGGATGGTCACGCCGCAATCCCCTCTCCTCCATTCTCTTCCCCGGATCTTGGGCACGCACACGCGCTCAGCGTGAGTTCCAAGCCACCAGGTCCGGGACGCGAACCGCGGTTTACTACGTGGGAGTCTAGCGACATAGCCATTATGCTAACTGCTGGTTCCCTTTATTACGATGTTTTAAAAATATACAGGAAATACAGAACTACAGTGACTATTCATATACCCACCACCACCTGGGTAGTCAATTGGTAACCTTTCGTGATCATTTTGTTCATTTTAACAGCAGAGCCACAGACACAGGGGACCCAATTCTTCCCTAGCCACACTTTTTTTTTTTTTAAGAGGTTTTTGCTATTGGCCGCATGTGCTTGCTAGACAGACAGAGACAGACAGAGAGAGACAGAGAGACAGAAAGCAAGAAATCACCCCCCAGGGGGGATGGCCATGCCGCAATCCCTTCTCCTCCATTCTCCTCTCGGGATCTTGGGCACGCACGCACACGCGCCC
>NW_006204113.1:2351987-2362304 GCF_000334495.1 Tupaia belangeri chinensis
CCTCCCCTTTACGCTACCTGCTTTCCCCCCCCCCCCAGCCACACTTTTAAAAAGACAATAATGAGGGGCCAGCAGGTAGCATGGTGGTTAAGGTGCTGGATCCCGTGGCTCAGTTCGAGTCTTGGGGCCATTACCTTGTACAATCACAGCAAGTGCGTGTGCAAACATGCCCGAAATCCCAAGGACCATGGAGGAGAGGGGACTGTGGCATGGCCACCCTCCAGGCAGTGATTTCTCACTTTCCCAGAGCATGCACCCTATGGGAGAAAAAAGATTAATGAGTTTAAAGAGCAGCTTTTCTCCTAATTGATTATTTTATCATCATCACGGGAGAGGATTTAAAAATCATGGAGGTCTGCAGAGGTTCTGCAGCTTACCTAAGAGGGAGAGCCCAGCAGTGGGCTGAACAGGTCCTGCCTCACCTCCTGCTGTGCAGAGCTGGGAAGGGCATGGCTTTGTGCCAAACAGCAGCAGAAGCTGCTCCTCCCCGTTCATCCTAGCCCTTTCCTGGGTCCGCTCCAAGGAAGCAGCCAAGGTAGTCATGAATTCGGCCCGTGTTGGTTGGGAATTCTGCTAACTGAGTCTTTTAGTCATTCACTAAATGGTAATTAAGTGCCTACTGTGCACCAGGAACTGTTCTAGGCACTGGTTGCTAACGTGGAATATTATGAACCCTGGGGCCAACGGGACAAAAGCAGCCGAGCGTGTTTTCTAAACCTCGTTGGCACCTGCCCTAACTTCAGCGATTTGCCAAGTTGCTTCAACCGCGCACCACGATTTGGGTACAAACAAAGGTTCTTTTGTAGACCCTGCCCTAAGAGTCAGTCGAGGGAGATCTCACTAGTTTAAAAATGAACTCTTTTTCAAATAGGAAGCTGGAATTATACAACCCGAAGAATAACCTATGACTTGAGCTTGCCTGCTTCATTCCAGCCTCTATTCAACTGCTGACCCTGCAATTCCTGTAAGCACAGCTCCCACTGAGGTGAATGGGCGTGCTGTGTGAATGCAGGTTTTGTACTTCATCTTCTCCAGCTGAACGAGCCTTGCTTGTCCTGGACTGACACTCATGCCAATCCCCTTCCCCAGTGGGAGTGTGCCCACCGCCCACATGGAGCAGGGCTGTGCTACGAAGATAGGCTCCAGGTGAAGGGAAAATCAACGTGGAACTAAAACGGCTGCTCTACTGCTACTCCACTGCCTCCTCCGGGAGCACAGTCTCCGTGACGTTGCCCAGAGCCCCAGAGAGTGAAGAAGTAGAACAGTGAGTCAATGGTGTTCTGAGCACACTGTAAAACACCAGGACTGCTAGGATTTTTGTTTGTTTGTTTGTTTAACTTTAATTTTTGCTATAGGGCATGTATACTCACCAGAGAGAGAGAGAGAGAATAAGAAATCCCCCCAGAGGGGATGGCCACCTGCAATCCCTTCTCCTCCAGTCTCCTCTCAGGATTTTGGGCACACACACACATGCCTGGTGTGATTTCAAGCCACTGGGTCTGGGACTTGAACCATATAGTCAATCATGTGGGGTTCAGTACCTTAACCTTCACGTCACCTGCTGGTCTGACTCTGATAGCTTTGCTTTTTTTTTTTTTTTTTTTAAGAATTATTTTATTTAACTTCAATTTATTTAATTTTGACCAGAGAGGGACAGGGTGAGAAAAAGAGAGACGGAAAGTGAGGAAACAAGCCATCAGGTCCAGGATTTGAACCATGGTCGGCCATGTGGGAGTCCAGTGTCCTTAACCACCACACCACTTGCCAGCCCCCTCTGCTAGCTTTTTAACTAGGTCTCAAATCATTTACTTTCTCATTGGTGGAATGGAAAGAGATGCAGGAGAAAGAAAGCAGGTGTTCTTTCTAGATGTGGCTCTGCTGCTGAGCTGGTTATCTGCCCATAAAACATCACTTGTCCACCCCATCTGTTAAACAAGGTATGGAACTTAGAATATTCTAAATTCCCTTTCAGGTTTAGAAACAGATTTATGGATCTAGAATCTGCAGAGATCCCAGTGTTTTTAAATTTTTTGAATTAGTTGCTCACATTTATAAATCAGACGATTTTATGTATGAAAATTAATTTCTGGGGTCCAGCAGTTGGCATAATGGCTATGTTGCTGAACTCCCATGTAGTTGACTGTGGTTCAAGTCTTGCACCCAGTGGCTTAAACTCACATTGGGCGCACGTGTGTGTATGCCCAAGATCCTGAGATGAGAATGGAGAAGAAGGGATTGAGGCGTGCCCATCCCCCCTGCAGGGTGATTTCTCACTTTCTGTCTCTGTCTCTCTGTCTTTCTGGTGAGCACACACTCCCTATAGCAAAAATCTCTCAAAAAAAAAATTAATTCCTGGCTTCTCTTTCATCCCTCTCTCTTTTTTTTAGAATTATTTCCTTTTTTATTTTATTTTATTTATCATTATTGTTATTTTCAGTTTGACTAGGGTGAGACACAGAGAGAGAGAGATAAAGCAAGCTGCCAGGTCTGGGACTCAAAACGTAGTCAGCCATGTGGGAGTCCAGCACCCCCTGACCACCAGGCCGCCTGCCGGCCCCAATTTCTGGCTTCTCGTGAAAAACTGGAAATGCTGACAACACCAGCCCTGCATGTCTGCAGAGGTGAGATGGTGAGGGCTGAGCTCTGCTTCCCCTTCAGGTGGAGGGTGCCCTGTAGGCAGTTTGCCATCATTCCTACCTGATCATCTTCACTGACCCTGTAGGATTTTGAGTTTATGACCCTTGTTTTAGGTTTAGAACTTGCGCAGTTTCATCCAAGTTACAAGTGAGGTTGTTTTCCATTGCAGTTCGAATGATGGCAGGTCAATGGCCTCATCTATGGCTCCAACATATTTAATTCATTACAAGCAGCAGCCAAGAAGGGCACGTGGAGCTCCGCAGGGATGCTCGCGGGAGGGAATCAAAGGGCTGGCTCTGCTTATGGTAATCTGACATATGACTCAGAGCCTAATTGTGTCAGGTGCAGTGGCTGCACTCTGCTCCCAGAGTCAGCGAGCCTCCAGCATGGCGCTTTCTTTGTGAATATTAAATGAGCGTCCGCTGGAAAGAAAAACCCCAAATGTCAAATTGCCAGGGGGGGAAGGTTCGCACAGCAAGTGCAGAATGACTTGTGTGGCTTCTAGGCTTGGTAGTTAATCTTTTATTAGCTGTCCTTACTTTCTTTCCTTAAATGAACTGTATTATTCTTTTCATCTGGATCTAACTAAGGAAATGCTATGAAAGAGGTACTTATTTTTGCTTCTAAATAATGTAACAGGAGCCCATGAAGCCAACACAGCCCTATAAAAAGGGCCATTTCTGATGGAAATCAGAAGATTCATCACTTTTTGAATTTTATTTTAGTTTTTGCTGAAGGGTGTGTGTCTCACCAGGGAGAGACAGAGAGAGTGAGAGAGATGAAAAGTGAGAAATCGCCCCCCATGTGGGATGGCCACACCACATCCCTTCTTCTCCATTCTCTCAGGATTTTGGGCATGCACGCACAAAACAAAACAAAACACCCAGCGTGTTTCTCAAGCCAACAGGTCCAGGACTTGAACCATGCCATCAGCCATGTGAGATCTAGCCACCTTAACCAACATGTCACTTGGCCTGCCCAGGTTCATCACTTTGTACGGATATAAACTGTGCCAAATATCCTGAATTTCTTTACCAAAAGAATTATCTGTAACTCCCTCACGATGCTTAGTTTTCCTATTTTACAGAGGAGTAAACTGATGCTAAGTATACCTCAATGATTTGCATGATAGGATTACAATCTGCTGAGGACTGGACTCTAGACCACAATGAGGTCTTCTGACCCCTATACCATTGTGCTCTGTGGCTCATCCCTGCTCTCCTTTAGGGAAGCCTTACATTTAAAATACAGCAATGAGAAGGGAAATCACAGGGCCTGCAGATGGTGGAGTGGTTAAGGCACTAGACTGTCACATGGCTGGGTGCTAGACTCCCACATGGCTGACTGTGGTTTGAATCCTGGACCCAGTGGTTTGAAAATCATGGCGGGCCCATTTGCATGCATGCCCAAGACCCCAGGAGGAGAATGGAGAACAGATTGTCCAGAGTGGAGGGCGAGGGTTCTGATCTAGGAGGAATATATAGGACTTCTTGGACTAATTATTTTTTTTAAGAATTATTTAACTTTATTTATTTACTTATTTATTTTTATTTTGACCAGAGAGGTAGAGAAAAAGAGATAGAAAGTGAGAAAGCAAGCCACCAGGTCTGGGACTCGAACTGCAGTCGGCCACGTGGGAATCCAGTGCTCTTCGCCATGCCGCTTGCTGACCTCTATTATTATTTTTAGAGAGGTTTTTGCTATAGCGTGCGTGCACTCACTGGAGAGACAGAAAGCGAGAACTCACCCACCCAAGGGGATGGCCATGATGCAATCCCCTCTCCTCCATTGTCCTATTGGGATTTTGGGCATGCATGCACACGCGCCCTGCATGAGTGTCAAGCCACCAGGTCTGCGACTCGAACCATGGTCAACTACATGGGAGTTCAGTGATGTAACCATTACACCATCTATTGGGCCCTGGACTAATTACTGTTATAAATTATTATAACCTGAAATTCCTCAGAACCAGTTCTGGGGCTGCTTGATTTGCTAATTGTTCTCTGTTCAATTAAACTATATTAAAAACAAAACAAAATTAAAAAAATTATTAAGTGAATATAGTCTTTGCCTGGGACTGTCCCAGTTTAAGCTTGTAACCAGGTTAATTATTAATAGTATCCTTTTTACCCTATCAAAAGAGTTCTATTTTTGTCAGCTATTATACTGTACATTTGTTTTTTGCCCTTTTTTCTTTCTTTCTTTCTTTCTTTTTTTTTTTTTTTTTTTGCCAGAGAGGGCATGCACTTGCCAGACATAGGCAAAGAGAAAGAAAGGGAAAGGTTCAAGGTTCAACTATGGTTTGAGCAGCTTGAAAATCATGCTGGACCTAGCAGCTTGAAAATCATGCTGGGGGACCAGCAGATGGCTTAATGGTTACATCACTGGACTCCCACATAATTGGCTACAGTTCAAGTCCTGGACCCGGCAGCTTAAATCTCATGCCACATCCATGTGCATGTGTGGCCAAAATCCCTAGAGGAGAGTGAAGGAGAAGGAATTGCAGTGTGGGCATCCCCCAGGGGGTGCTTTCTCACTTTCTGTCTCCCCGTTTCTCTCTGTCTCTCTGGTGAGTGCATGTCCTATAGCAAAAATCTCTCTCGAGGGACCAGCAGATGGCATAATGGTTACGTTGCTGGACTTCCACGTAGTTGACTCCAGTTCAAGTCCTGGACCTGATGGCTAAAACTCATGCCAGGCGCGTGTGCGTGCGTGCCCAAGATCCCAAGAGGAGAATGGAGAGGGGATTGTGGCCTGGCCATCCCCCCTGGGGCACAATTTCTCACTTTCTGTCTCTTTGTCTCTCCAGCAAGTGCATGTGCCCTATAGCAAAAATCTCTCTCTCAAAACAAACAAACAAAAATTGAAAGAAAAGAAAAGAAAAGAAAAGAAAAGAAAAACCATGCTGGGCCCAAAATCCTGAGAGAAGAAGGGATTGTGGCGTTGCCATCGTCCCTGAGGGGTGATTTCTCACTTTCCCTATCTCTGTTTCTCTCTGTCTCTCTCTGGTGAGTGCATGTGCCTTATGGCAAAAACCTTAAAAAGAAAAGAAATCAGAAAATCTGACCTATGACCAGATGTCCGGGCCACGTGAGAACCGAGAACCGACGTTTGCTCTCAGTTCCACGGTTACCACAGAGACTACTGTGGCAGTAACCGATCTAGGCGAGACTTCCTGAACAGACGCTGTGGTGTCCCATCGTGGTTTCCTGGGGCTCCTGTGGCATGAGGCAAACTTATCTTCTTTCTTTGTCTTGTATGTGGCTAGAGAAGCGGTGTTTCCCTTCGTCCTAATTGTCAAGATCAGTCCACGGTGACATATGAGCACGCGTTGTGTGAACTGTGAAGGATTTTTCTTACTGTGCGTGGAGTTCCCTAATAGGCAAGGCCTCAGAGTCACTACACAGTACCCGTTAGGTCAGTCTGCCTACAATACATCTCTTCTACTTAGCCTTTTTTTAATTCCTTGGGCTGGCAGGTGGTATGGTGGTAAAGACGCTGGATTCCCACATGGCCGACCATGGTTTGAGTCCCAGACTTGGTAGCTTGCTCTCTCATTTTCCCTTTCTTTCTCTGTCTCTGTCTGGTCAAATTAAAACATCATAATGATAATAACACATGGAATTCAGTAAATAAATAATTTTTAAAAAAAAGAATTTTATTTTAATTTCAAATGCCTACAGAATGAAATCTAAACTCTTAAACATAGCATTTGACTCACCAGCCCCAACCAACTTTCTGACATTACTCCTGCTGTTCTCTTCATGGGCTCTAGAACCACATTCAGCAACATGGTGTTCCAAAAATGCTGTTGTCTTTCCAATTTCATCTCACACTTTTCCCTCCATTAAGATACCCTTCCTCTTTATTTAATCTGTTTCTAATTTGCCAGACGGCCCACGTGCTTGCTGGAGAGAGGGAAAGTGAGAAAGCATCACCCGTGGGGAATGATTATGCTGCAATCTCCTCTCCTCCATTTTTCCTTTCCAGATTTTGGGCAGACAGTCGCTCAGGCCCAGTGTATTCCTTAAGGTGCCAGGTCCAGGACTTGAACCATGCAGTCAGCCATGTAGGATCCAGCTGTCAAGCACCATACCACTAGATAGCCCATTATTTCCTTTTTCTGTAATATATTTTTGTTTTGGAGAGATTTTCACTGTAGGGCACGTGCGCTCGCCAGACAGACAGAGAGAGACATAGAGACAGAAAGCGAGAAATCACCCCCCAGGGGGGATGGTCACGCCGCAATCCCTTCTCCTCCATTCTCCTCTCGGGATCTTGGGCACGCACGCACACGCGCCCGGCGTGAGTTTTAAGCCACCGGGTCCTAAGCCACCGGGTCCGGGACACGAACCGCGGTCGACTACGTGGGAGTCCAGCGACATAGCCATTACGCTAACTGCTGGTTCCCTGTAATATATTTTAAAAAAAGAATTATTTATTTAATTGTATTTATTATTACTGTTATTTTTTAATTTGACCAGAGAGGGAGAGAGAGAGGGAAAATGAGAAAGCAATCCACCAGGTCAAGGACTTGAACCATGGATAGCCATGTGGGAGTCCAGAATCTTAACCCCCATGACATCTGCCAGCTCCTTTTAATCTAATTTTATCCCTTATTATTTAAAAATTTTTTTGACTATAGAGAGAGAGACAGAGAGAGGGAAAGTGAGAAAACAAGCCACCAGGCCCAGGACTTTAACTGTGATCAGTCATGTGGGAGTCCAGTGCCCCAACCACCATGCCACCTGCCAGCCCACTCTTTTGCTTTTTCTTTTTTTAGAGGTTTTTGCTACAGGGCGCGTGCGCTCACCAGACAGACAGAGAGAGACAGAGAGACAGAAAGCGAGAAATCACCCCCCAGGGGGATGGCCATGCCACAGTCCCTTCTCCATTCTCCTCTCGGGATCTTGGGCACGCACGCACATGTACCTGGTGTGAGTTTTAAGCCACCGGGTCCAGGACGCGAACCGTGGTTGACTACATGGGAGTCCAGTGACATAGCCATTACGCTAACTGCTGGTCCCTGCCCACGCTTTTTTCTTTTTAAAATCTCTTTGTGATAGACTGGATGCTTGTGCCCTGCAACATTTTTTGTTGTTTTTTTAGAGAGATTTTTTATAGAGTATGTGCACTTGCTGGAGAGACAGAGAGACAGAAATCACCCCCTGGGGGGATGGTCACACTGCAACCCCTTCTCCTCCATTCTCCTCTCAGCATTTTAGGCATGTATGCACACACACCCAGCATGAGGTTTTTTTTTTTTTTTTTTTTTTTTTTTTGGGGAGTATGTGCTTACAAGAAAGAGACAGAGAGACAGAAAGTGAGAAATCACCCCCCCCCCCGGGAGGGGATGGCCACCCTGCAATCCCTTCTCTTCCACTCTCCTCGGGATCCTGGGCACACACATACACGCACCTGGCATGAGTTTAGGCCACCAGGTTGGGGATTCGAACTGTAGTTGACTACATGGGAGTCCAGTGACATAGCCATTATGCCAACTGCTAGTCCTGCCAGGATGAGTTTTAAGGCTCCGGGTCCAGGACTCAAACTGTCGTTGACTACATGGGAGTCTAGCAACGTAACCATTATGCTATCTGTGGGTCGCCCCCCCAAATTATTTTATATCTTAAAGAATTATTTATTTATTTAATTCCATTCATCCCATTTGTTATTATTATTTTTCAATTTGACCAGAAAGAGACAGAGAGAGAGAAAGGGAAAGGGAGAAAGCAAGCCGCCAGGTCCAGGACTCAAACCACAGTCAGCCACATGGGAATCTAGCACCTTTAACCGCCATACCACCTGTTGGCCCCAAATTCTTTATTTTTTTTTTTGAGAGATTTTTGCTATAGTGCACATGCGCTCTCCAGAAAGACAGAGAGAGACATAGAGACAGGAAGTGAGAAATCACCCCCCTAGGGGGGATGGCCACGCCGCAATTCCTTCTCCATTCTCCTCTCGGGATCTTGGGCACACACGCACACGCACCTGGCGTGAGTTTAAGCCACTGGGTCTGTGACTTGAACCGCAGTTGACTACATGGGAGTCCAGTGACATAGCCATTATGCTAACTGCTGGTCCCGTTGGCCCCAAATTCTTATATTGAAGCCCTAACCCCCAGTGGGACCATGTGTGGAGATGGAACTTCTAAGGAAGTAAATGAGGTTCAGAGAGGCGCTAAGGATGGGGCCCTGATCCAATTGGATTAGCATCCTACGAGGCGACACCAGAAAGAGCTGGCTGTCTCCATACATGCATGGAGGGCTGGTCACGTGAGGATGAAGTGGTCAGTTGCAAGCCAGGAAGAAGGCCGTCACCCACAGTGCTGGGCTTGATCTGGGGCGTTTTACCTCCAGAACATTGAGAAAATGCACTTCTGTTGTTTTGAGCAGACTAATACCTCCCACTGCATATCTAAAACCATTTTTTTCCTTTTCTTTTCTTTCTTTCTTTTTTTGTTTGCTATAGGGCATGTGTGCTTGCCAGAGACACTGAGAAAGAGAGAGAGCTCACCCTGGGGGATGGCCACATGACAGTCCTCTCCTCCATCCTCCTCTCAGGATTTGGGCACATGAGCCTAGCATGTTTTTCTAAGTTGCCGGGTCCAGGACTACAACTGTAGTCAGCCATGTGGGATCCAGCTGCCTTCACCACCACACCACCTGGCTGACCCACTATCTAAAACCTGTACTTTTCAGGATCAACTCAAAGACCATGAAACTTTCCTTAGTTCTTCTACTTTATTTGTACTTCTTTTTAAGAGGTTTGTTTTATCCCATATTGTATAGTTGTTTGTGTATACATTTGCTAACTTCCTTATTAGTAAGTTTTGGGGGGAAACTTTGATTCAATATTGTGGTTCCACATGCTTAGAACTTACTAGCTACATGATATGCATTAGTCGATAAATATATAAATAAAAGAAAAAAATGAGTTGATAAATAAGACACAAACTTTTTTTCTAGGTTTATGCCATAGGGCATATGCTCTTGCTGGAGAGAGACAGAGAGTGAAAGAGAGGGAAAGTGAGAAATCACCCCTTGGGGGGGATAGTCATGCCACAGTCCCTTCCGCTCCGTTCTCCTCTTGGGATTTTGGGAACACGCGCATATGCTCCCAGTGTAATTTTCAAGCAGTTGAGTCCAGGACTCGAACTGAAGTCAGCCATGTGGGAGTTCAACACCTTTACCACTATACCACCTGCTGGCCCCAAGACAAAAGCTTTTCTTTCTCTTTTCTTTTTTTGGAGAGGTTTTTGCTATAGGGCTCGAGCGCTCACCAGACAGAGACAGAGAGATAGAAAGCGAGAAATCACTCCCCGGGGGGATAGTCACGCCGCAATCCCTTCTCCTCCATTCTCCTTGCGGGATCTTGGGCACACACACACACACGCGCCCCACGTGAGTTTAAGCCGCGTCTGGGACTCGACCCGCGGTCGACTATGTGGGAGTCCAGCGACATAGCCATTATGCTAACTGCTGGTCCCAAGACAAAAGCTTTTTATTTAAAATTTAAAGAGGAAGCAGAGACTTAAGGAGCTATATTAATAAATGGGCGGGGGGGCAGCCAGTGGTGTGGTGGTTAAGATGGCTGAATTTTTTTTTTTTTAATGGTTTGTCCTCCAAAGGTTTTTTTTTTTTTTTTTTTTTTTATTTTCTTTTCACCCCCCACAAAACA
>NW_006204113.1:2363316-2372712 GCF_000334495.1 Tupaia belangeri chinensis
CGGGGGCCCGCAGCCGGGCCCGGGTGGGCCTAAGATGGCTGAATTTCACATGGCCAACTATGTGATTCAAATCCTGCACCCAGCTGCTTGAGAAACATGCCCTGCATGCGTGCGTGTGTGTGTGTGTGTATGCATGCGCCCAAACATGCGCCCAAAGTCCCTAAAGGAGGGAGAAAGGGAAGAGAAAAGATTGTGGTGTGATCATACATCATAGGGGATGTTTTCTCATTTTCCCTCTTTCTTCAGTAAGTGCACATGGCCTTTGGCCAAAATAAATAAATACATAGTAAGTTAGCTCTTCATTTAGTGATATTTAAAATAAACAGGTATCTCAGAGAAACTAAATACAGAAACAGACTTTTGTTTCCAATGGGAACTTACATTGTTTTGTCTATGAAAGGGGGGTTTGGCTTATCAGAGTGGAATTTTAGCTCCAGCTTAGAAGATGTGTAGAAACGACCATGGGAACAAACTCAGCTGCTGTGGGAAAACCAGCATTTTATGACTAGAGTCATAATAATTAAAGCTCTAGTGTCAGAGCCATGCAGGTTCAAAGCTCAGGGTAAGGTTCAGAGCTGGACCTTCAGGACCTGCTCTTCTCCTGAGGGCCCATTCCTGGTTACCCTTCTGTCAGAGTCCTCCTTATTTCCCTTGCTCTTCCCTCTCCAAATGCAATTTTAAAATTTAGATTTCTGAATAGCCAGCATTCACACGGTTAGGTATTTAAAAACTCTGGAACTTTCCCTAAAAGCATAACCTGGGTTGAGTGTTTTGGTCACAGTAATGAGGATAACATCGCTCAGACTCCTTCTCACACCTTTGTGTCAGAGCTGATCTGGAGACCAGCCTGAGGCTGAAATGGCAGCTAGAACCAACATTCTAGAAGACTCTAGAAAAATCTCCCAGTTGCAGAGCCTGGCAGTCAGGAGGGCAGAGGTGCTGGAGTAGAGCAAACAGTGTACTTTTAGCAGGAGTGTCCTTTTCTGAGTGGCCCAGTAGGGTCAATGAGGGAGCAAAGGGAGTAGGTCACAGCACAGAGTGCAGGAGGCCTCTAGGGACTGTCCCATGGAAGGTTCAGGAAGGCAGTGTTCCTGGGAGAAGGGCTGTCCAGGTGTGGGGTCCTGTCCTGCTCCTGAGGTCGTACCACAGGGGGACCTGCCTGTGGGAGGAGGAGAGAGGGGGAAGAAGAGCAGGAAGGGGCACTGTGCCATTTGTAGGGTGGTTCCTCCCACACCCACCTGCTGTGCAGGCACCTGAAACCCCAAGATCACATTCCCTGGAACAATGGCACCCAAGGAGCTTGGACTCTTCTCAGAGGAGAAGCTTTCCTCACAATGCCATCAAAATGCTATGCTTCTCTTTCTCGTCCTAACCTACTAACAATGTCCAGAAAAATATCTAAAATAAAAAAAGGGAAATGGGAAAACCCTAAGCAAAAGGTCTGAGAAGTCCTCTTGAGATGGCAAATTGCATTGCATTTTTTTTTTTTTGGTGCCAACTGTTGTGAAAATTCTCATTTTAGCTAATAGAGTTCTATGTATTTAAGCAAATATGTAGTGTTGCTTCTGAGAAATCCCTCTCACAGGGCGAAGGAACTTGATTTTAGGGAACATCTGTAACTCCAGCATTTTCCTAGTTCCTTTTTTTCCTCAGAGGCGCTTGTGTTTTGGTGTGATTAAAATGGTGTGATTAAAATGCCACTGTTGAAGCAATAGTTTTGAATGTTTTTCTACAACTAGATAATGTTCAGAAAAAGAGAGAAGCTCCTCTGTAACAACAAGAGCTTTGCATTGAGAAACAAAATGTGTAGAGCGCCATTTAGTATTTTACTTGCAATCAGTAAGAAAATCAAACATTGGGGCCCGTAGATGGTGTAGTGGTTAAGGCACTGGACCCCCATGTGGTTGACTGTGTTTCGAGTCCCAGACCTGGCAGCTTGAAACTCATGCTGGGCGCGTGTGTGTGCACTCTCCTGAGAGGAGAATGAAGAAGGGATTGCCTTATGGCCATCCCCCCAGGGGGTGATTTCTCACTTCCTGTCTCTCTGGAGAGCACATGCACCCTATAGCAAAAATCTCTCTCTCAAAAAGAAAGAAAAAAAATCAAACATCAAAATCTTAAAGACTTCTAGGTCTGGAAGCAGTGTCTTCCCAAATCCCTGCAAACTTGGGAATTTATCTTTTGCAAAAGAGACCATAGAACAGTCATCCTTCCTCACTCAGTGTCCCTAAGGATTCTGGCAAGAGGCGGTTAGGTAGGGAAGGTATCTGCTAGGATGTCGCTGCTGTTTACAGTCAGACACTAACTGATTAACATCAGCAGCAGCGATTTTGGGATCTGTCTCTTGTAGCCCTCTATGGGACTGACACATCAGAATTCAGAGTTTTGTTGTATTTTATTTCTTCTAGATGTCAGCTGAGCTCCCCACAACCAAGTGTTTGACCTCACGGTCTATTCATATAGTCGGGCAGGATGGGGAGTCCCCACTCGCCATAGCCTGCACCAGCAGCTCCTCACTAAAGAAAGGATGGCTCCTTGAGCTAAAAAGCCTCTAGCCTTGAAGGAGGAACTCTCTTGCTAAGGAAAAAGTACTTGGCTTGGGTATCTAGATTGTTCTGTGCACTTGGGTATACATACATGAAGTATAATCTGCGCCTCTCCCACCCCCAAACGTCACTCAGTGACTGCCGTGTGAATCTAAGCTTGGTTTATTTCATGTTAGAAACCGCCAGGACGGTTCCTTTCTGACATTTTTGCTATGAATTTCTAACTTGCTTCTAAATTGCTGAATGTCACACTTTCCTGAGTGTTCTAGCTTTCCCTGAAATGCACAGGAAGCGTCTGTAGGTTTGGTGAGCTTGTCTTCCCCCTTCCATTTCAAAAGTGTATGTTCAGCATTTGAAAGCCTTTAATTGTCTTCCCTCTTGACGCCATTAAGTACACTTGTGTTCACACTATTTATGAAGGGAAAACGGTTTCATTTTCAACCAACTGACTTAGAGGAGCACGTCTACTCCTAACCTAAAAATTCCAACTTCGATCATTCTGAACTGCTATAATGCCATTCTTATAAATGCATGCCACATCTGTGAATCAAGTTTTCATCTAAACTTATTTTTCAAATATAGCAGTATGAGGATTGGGGGTCGGAGGGCAGCAGCAGACACTGACCAGCTGGAAACTATTAGAGATGATCAGGATAAGGGGCGTCCGCACCACCTCTGTGAGGAGTATTTAGTCTCTGGCCCGGCAGATTTGTTCGCTGCTTTTGGGTGGGTGTCCTCCACCACACACAGGCTCCGCCAGATCCTGAGCCCGGCCAAGAAGCATCCAAGTTTGATTCCCCTGTTTCTATTTACGGGAGCTGGAGGTTCGGGAGCAGCACTATCTCATGTGTTTGGCGGTGTTCAATCCTGATGTCTCTTGGGACAGAAAGAATAACCCTGAACCCTGGAACAAGCTGGGTCCCAACGATCAATGCAGGTTGTACTCAGTGAACGAGGATTACAGCAACCTGAAGAAAGAAGGCCCACACTTTGTTTCACTCTAAAGCTGCTTATAATGAAGGTCTTCCAGAAGCCATCCATACGATTTTCCACTTAACCAGGAAATATTTCTTCTTTAAGGAAATCATTTGGATGTGTGGAGATTTACACTGGCTAATAAATATCTGAAACTTGAAAGACAAAGAAATGATCAGAATAGAAACTCTTTCTTTAACATTCTACAAATACTGTTTTGACTATCTTCTACTATTCCAGACCCTGGTGATAAAGGAGTGAACAAAACTAACTAAATTCTTGCACTCGTGGAGCTTAACTTCTAGTAAGGAGACAACCAAATTAATAACTTACATGGTATATTATAAAGTAGTGGGCCGGCAGGTGGCACGGTGGTTGAGGCACTGGATTCCCACATGGCCAACCACAATTCAAGTCCCGGACCTGGTGGTTTGAAAATCACAACAAACAAAGAGAGAAATAAATAAATAAATAAATAAATAAGGTTTCTGTTTCTCTACCTCTGTCTCTCTGGCAATGCACTCACCCTATAACAAAAAATTTCTCTCTCTCAAAAACAAAGAAAATCAAACATTGTTAAAAAAAGAAAGTAGTATATCTTAGTCAAATCTTTGAAGAAAAATTAAACAGAGATGGAGTATGAGGAATTTTCTTTGCAAGTTTTAAATAAGATGGGGACCAGCAGGTGGCTGGTGGTTAGGGCATTGGCCTGTCACATCACCAACTGAGGTGTGAGTCCCAGACCTGGTGGCTTGCTTTCTCACTTTCCTTCTCTTTCTCTCTCTGTCTTTGGTGAGAGTGCATGCCCTGTAGCAAATTAAAAATAAAATTAAATAACTTTTTTTTTTTTTTTTAAATAAGGTGGTCTTGAGCAAAGTCTTACAAGAGGTAAACTAAAGGTTCATCTGGAGGAAGAGACCCAGGAATAGAAAACAAACAGCAGGTGCAAAGGCTCCTAGGGAAAATTCCTAGAGTGACTAGAACACAGAAGAGCCTGGCTGGAGCAGCAGGCAGAGGTCGGAGCAGTAAGGGGAGGGAGCAGTCGCTTTTCGGGTTGGTAGGCCATGGCAGGTACCTGGCTTTCACTGCAACAGAAGGGTACAGAAGAGGCTGGAGCAGTTAGGAGGCGTCATCCCAGAAATTAACCAGAAACAACGTGTTTGTACAAAAGGGAAGAAACTGTAAAATAAAGAAATTTATTCATTTATTTCTTCTACAAGTGTGGGAGAGACAGAGGAAGAGACAGACAGACAGACACACCACAACAGGTCTTCATGTTGTGACCTACCCCGGGCTCAGCCTGTGTCACCAGCATGCACGGCACAGCTGTCATGCTCAGGAGGTGGGTCCAGTGCACCCCCATTGTGCCTGGCCAAGAAAGTTCCCCGCCACCCCCCATTGGTAAGAAAGCAATTAAAAAATTATTTATTTATATTCATTCACTGTACATCAATACAGTATACAAAATGAGATTTTCTATACAGAATACACTGTATATTGGCTCAATCAAGGATATTACGATACAAGTTATTGTCAACAAATAATTCTCTATTTCTTGTTTCTTATATATTTTGCTTTTTTCCCTCTTGATTCTCCACTGCTCATCCTCTGATATCCACAGTTGTTTTCCTTGCTTTTATTCACAGTTTATTGATTCACTAAAGATTTTAATTAATTTAAAAACTTTTGCTAGCAAGCAGAGCTGATATATGCATATCTATGAACACATGTCTGACTTTAGGCATAAACTTCAGTGAGTAAAGTGAACATACTATAAAGTAGCATGTACCTAGGGCTATGTAGCTTACTGCAGTCACTAAATGGGTATTAATAGATATTTTTAAAAGCATTTTAATTTAAAAAAGCTTTAGTTTAAAAAAATTATTTAACTTTATTTATTTATCCATTTATTTATTTTAATTTGACTGGAGAGAGACAGAGTGAGAGCGAGAGCGAGCGAGACAGAGGGCAAGTAAGAAAGCAAGCAGCCAGGTTAGGGACGTAAACAGCAGTCGGCCATGTGGGAGTCCAGTGCCCTTAACCACCACGCTACCTGCTAGCCCCCCAAAAGTTTTAGTTTTAATAGATATAAATCAAAATATGTTAAGAGAAATTTGCTTAAAACTTAAATCCAGGAAAAAGGTTAGGCTTCAGATCAAATAGTAGGTAGAGGACCAGCAGGTGGGATGGTGGTTAAGGGTGCTGGACTCCCACATGGCCAACTACAGTTCAAATCCCAGACCTGGCAGCTTGCTTTCTCTCTCTCTCACACACACACTTTGTCCCTCTCTGGTCGAAATAATAAATAAATGTATAAATAAAGTTAAATAAAATAATTCTTAAAAAAAGTAGTAGGCAGATGAATCTATCAACAGTTCAAGAGAAGACAAAAATCCTTAACTATGGAAATCAAAGCATCAAAAAAACCCCAGTAATGTTTCAGTCTAAAGTAAAAAAAATTCTATTTCACTAGTTTAGTCTCATGCATTTGCTCTCTCTTCTACTGGATTTGCAGTGTTACTGTGGTCTGCTCTGCCCATTTAAACTCTGGAAGTTAGCACTCAACTCCAGACTTGTCCCTGCCATGAGGCTGGGCATCCTCTTTGTTGTTTTTGGTACTCTTATTTCTGTGTGTCTGACTTTAGTTCTCCTGGGATAGCACTCCCTTCAGCACTTCTTGGAGAGCTGGTCTGGTGTTGGCAGATTCTTTCAGGTTTTGTTTAACTGAGAATGTTTTTGTCTTTTTTTTTCCCATATGAAAGATAATCTTGCAGCGCATAGTATTCTTGGTTGAAATTGTTTTTCACTTAATACTTTGAATATATTTTCCCATTCTTTCCTTGCTCATTGTTTCTGATGAGAGGTCTGACGTTAGCCTAATGGGATATCCTTTGAAAGTGACTTGACGTTTCTCTCTTGCCAATTTTCTTATCTTATCTCCGTCTGTGGTTTTGGTCAGTCTGGCTATGACGTGCTTTGGGGAAGATCTTCTTGGGCTGATTCTGTGTGGGGTCCTTTGTAGTTCTTGGATCTGGATGTTGAGTACCTCTCTAGGTTTGGAAAGTTTTCTTCCAGGATTTCATGGAATAGATTAGCAATCCCCTTATTAGTTTCTTCACCACCTGGGATACCAATGACCTGGATGTTTGGGCATTTAGTGCTATCTAGTATTACTCATATGTTATTCTCATTTTTTTGAGGGGTTATTTTCTCAGACTTTTTGGTGAATTTTTCTAGGTCAGAGGTTCTGTTTTCTACATCTGAGATTTGATCTGCTACATGATCTAATCTGCTTTTAATATTTTCAAGGGAGGTTTTGATTTCCTGAATTACAGTCTCCATCTCTAACAATTGCGTTTGATTCTTTATTATGATGTGTCTCTGCTCTTTCAGATCCTGCAGGAACTTCCTCACCTCCTGGAACTCGGCTCTTTCCTCCTGCCCCTTTTGGAATTTGTTGCCTCTCCTCCTCTCTCGCATCTCTGTTAGGTTTATCACTATGATATTCTAAAATTTTTTTTTTTTGAGAGGTTTTCGCTATAGGGCACGTGTGCTCACCAGACAGAGAGACAGAGAGACAGAACGTGAGAAATCACCCCCCGGGGATGGCCACACTGCAATCCCTTCTCCTCCATTCTCCTCTCGGGATCTTGGACAGGCATGCACAAGCACCCGGCATGAGTTTTAAGCCACCGGGACCGGGACGCGAAGTGCGGTCAACTACATGGGAGTCCAGCGACATAGCCATTACGCTAACTGCTGGTCCCAATATTCTAAATTCTTTATCTGACATTTCCATGAGTTCTCCTGTATTGTCTGTGGAGGAAGAAGAGTTATTCTTTTCCCTTACGGGAGAGATATTTTCTTGTTTTTATTCATATTTCTTGTACCTCTGCAGTGGTTTCTGGCCATCTGATCGATTGTCCATCTTTTTCCCTAGTTTTTTGAGTTAAATCTGAGCATTCAAAGGAATGCAAGAAGTTACCTGCAATCTCTAAAAAGTACCGTTTTTCTCTCTTTGTGCAGCTGATTTAAGGAAATATTTGAGGATTATATTAACCCTAAAAGGGTTAGATATTTGGCTATTGAGCACCTTGACTTGCCTAGAAAATCAGTGTGTGGAGGCTGAGCAGAAAAGTGAAAAGGGGGGGGAAAATAAAAGGAAAATGAAAATAAAAATAAAAAAAAACAAGGAAAAATGAAAAAAAACATTTAGCCATTACGCTAACTGCTGGTCCCAATATTCTAAATTCTTTATCTGACATTTCCATGAGTTCTCCTGTATTGTCTGTGGAGGAAGAAGAGTTATTCTTTTCCCTTACGGGAGAGATATTTTCTTGTTTTTATTCATATTTCTTGTACCTCTGCAGTGGTTTCTGGCCATCTGATCGATTGTCCATCTTTTTCCCTAGTTTTTTGAGTTAAATCTGAGCATTCAAAGGAATGCAAGAAGTTACCTGCAATCTCTAAAAAGTACCGTTTTTCTCTCTTTGTGCAGCTGATTTAAGGAAATATTTGAGGATTATATTAACCCTAAAAGGGTTAGATATTTGGCTATTGAGCACCTTGACTTGCCTAGAAAATCAGTGTGTGGAGGCTGAGCAGAAAAGTGAAAAGGGGGGGGAAAATAAAAGGAAAATGAAAATAAAAATAAAAAAAAACAAGGAAAAATGAAAAAAAAAATTTAAGCAAAAAATAAAAACTGCACCTCCATTCCCGTTCAGACCTCAAATATAGATGGCTGCTGATTGGCTTGTCCTATGGGGGAAGGGGAAAGGTAAGGATTAGCAAGACAAAATAGCTAAGAAGTTTTTAAAAAAAAAAGAGAGGAGAGAGACAGAATAAAGAGGGTGTTCTAATCTGGCTCCTGGCTAGATCTGGGGGACTGGAGGGTGAAGTCTGGGCAGGTCTTTCATGGCCCTAATCTGCAATTTTTTAAAGAGAGATTTTTGCTATAGGCCACCTGTGCTCTCTGGAAAGACAGAAAGCGAGACAATCCCTTCTCCAAATTTTGATCACGAAGTCCGTGAGTTTTAAGCCACTGGGTCTGGGATTTGAACCACAGTTGACTACGTGGGAGTCCAGCGATGTAATCACTATGCCATCTGCTGGTTCTAGTGTAGAGTCCAAAGATAGATTTATCCGGTGACACAATCGGCCTATACTAACTCAGTCTAACATATGCTAATTCAGCCTAACACCAGTAATTATTTTTTCAATGGTTTCAAGAAAAAGCCCAATTTGGCAGCTACGATGCTATTGCGCCTTCTCAAGTTCCTGTGGGTGTAGGAGTTCTGGGGAATTAGGTTTCCAGAATTTTCTCATCCAGAGACTTACGGGCCCAGCGAGAGTTTGGTTAGTACGACGATTAAGACAAGCCTTTGTCTGCTTTAGCTTGTTCGCTTCTTCCCATTTCCCACACTTGCCTGGGCGCCTGTTAGGAATACAGATTTCTGGGCCTTTCTAATTCTGCAAGTCTGTGATGGAGCTCCGGGAATATAAGCTTTCAGCGACACTACGTAGGCATGCTTATGACTAGGAAGTCTGGGGCTGTCCCTTCAAACTCCCCACCTTTAACTCCCCTACACCTGGAGTTGCGGCGGACCTGGAAAGCTCTGCGGGGAGCCCATGCGGCCGGCAGGTGGCGCCAGCTTACCATAAGCCGGGTGGGCGCGTCTTCCTAGGGAGAAGCGAGAAGCTCCGGGAGAACGGATTTGCGTCCTTGTCAAAGCCACTGTCACTGTAACCCTGGCAAGGCGGCGAGCGTGAGTACTGTGGGGAGGCATAGAAGGTGCCCCGGCTGCTTTTTAGAATATGTGCACCCGAACCGTCCCTACTCGGCTTCTAGGGCTCCTGCGGCAGGGGGGGGGCGGCC
>NW_006204113.1:2373869-2374520 GCF_000334495.1 Tupaia belangeri chinensis
CCGCCGCCGCGCACCCCGGGGGCCCCCGCCAGTCAGCGCAATGTGAAGCGGCCGCCTTACGCCTCAGGGTATCAGTCCAACCTCGCCAAGGCAAGCGAAGGGACCTACTACTGAGCCCCCTCAGGGCAGAGGCAGACCTGCAGACTGCTGGTCCCCATTGGCTGCCGGGCAGAAGGCCCCGCCCGCCTCGCTACGGTTCTCAGTGCTAACTGGCTCTCGGGCCCCGGCTGGCCACGCCCCCTCTCCTCGCACATACACAAGAGTCACGCGCCTTTCAGTTGGAAACTTGGCGTGCTGAGGCGGACCGTGGCCCTGATGTCCCCACCCACTTACCTCGCCATTGGTCTACGGCGCCGCTCGGCACCACGCCCCCATTCCAGCCCCCTGGCTGGGAGGACGAGCGCCCGCACCTGAGTGGCTGGCAGTCCTGCCTCTCGCAGGAGTGACTGGCCCTTCTCTCCCTCCTCCTCACCCCTCCCTCGAGCCTCTGGGTTCCTTTAGCTTTGCCGAAGCCGAGTCAGTGTCAGTCAGGGAGGCGGACGGCTGAGCACAGGGTGCGGACGCTCCATTGCAGTCTAGCTCAGGGGCCTGCGCTCGCCCGGCCGAGTGGGAAGGATGAAGCCGCAGCTGGATCAGCCACCCTATGATTGG
>NW_006204113.1:2377322-2420457 GCF_000334495.1 Tupaia belangeri chinensis
GAGCGCGGGCTGGGGGGCCCCGCTCCGCCAGAGCCGGACAGCGGCCCCCAGCGCTGCGGCATCCGCACCTCAGACATCATCATCTTGCCCCACATCATTCTCAACCGCCGTACATCCGGCATCATCGAGATCGAGATCAAACCGCTGCGCAAGATGGAGAAGAGCAAGTCCTATTACCTGTGCACGTCGCTTTCCACTCCGGCCCTGGGTGCAGGAGGCCCGGGGTCCGCGGGTGGCGCCGTCGGGGCCAAGGGCGGCTCTGGGGTGGCGGGACTCCCGCCGCCCCCGTGGGCCGAGACCACCTGGATTTACCACGATGGCGAGGACACCAAGATGATCGTGGGCGAGGAGAAGAAGTTCTTGCTGCCCTTTTGGCTGCAGGTGATCTTCATTTCGCTGCTGCTGTGCCTGTCGGGCATGTTCAGCGGCCTCAACCTGGGGCTCATGGCCCTGGACCCGATGGAGCTGCGCATCGTGCAGAACTGCGGCACCGAGAAGGAGAAGAATTACGCCAAGCGCATCGAGCCCGTGCGCAGGCAGGGCAACTACCTGCTGTGCTCGCTGCTGCTGGGCAACGTGTTGGTCAACACCACGCTCACCATCCTGCTCGACGACATCGCTGGCTCAGGCCTCGTGGCGGTGGTGGTCTCCACCATCGGCATCGTCATCTTCGGGGAGATCGTGCCCCAGGCCATCTGCTCCCGGCACGGCCTGGCTGTAGGTGCCAACACCATCTTCCTCACCAAGTTTTTCATGATGATGACCTTCCCCGCTTCTTACCCGGTCAGCAAGCTGCTAGACTGCGTCCTGGGCCAGGAGATTGGTACCGTCTACAACCGGGAAAAACTGCTGGAGATGCTCCGGGTCACCGACCCCTATAACGACCTCGTTAAAGAGGAGCTGAACATCATTCAAGGGGCGCTGGAGCTCCGCACCAAGACCGTGGAGGATGTGATGACTCCCCTCCGGGACTGCTTCATGATCACCGGCGAGGCCATCCTGGACTTCAACACCATGTCGGAGATCATGGAGAGCGGCTACACTCGCATTCCGGTGTTCGAGGGGGAGCGCTCCAACATCGTGGACCTGCTCTTTGTCAAAGACTTGGCCTTCGTGGACCCGGATGACTGTACTCCCCTGAAAACCATCACCAAATTTTATAACCACCCCTTGCACTTTGTTTTCAATGACACCAAGTTGGACGCTATGCTGGAAGAATTTAAGAAAGGTGGGAAATTTTGGTATCTTTCATTGGCTTGCTTTTTCTGTCTCCATCCTCCCCCTTACCCTCTGACCAACCCCCCAAGGCGAGTTGACCGGAATTTCTCCTTCTTTCTCTTAATAGCAACGTTGAAAGGGTGGCATGGATTTGGGGCCGGATTGAACTAGTAAGCGCTTCTAGGTTCTGTAAAGCACGCGTCTGGCATCACTTGCTTTTTTCACGTCAAAAGCAGGCTCATACTTTTTGTGAAAAGAAGAAGTGATACTTTTTTCTTTTTTTGCTGGGGGTGGGTCACTGGTCTTGAGGGGTCTGGAGCATTCACGGCCTGGTGCTGAGGGGATGGGTGGAAGTAGGGGCCCGCTGTCCCCCTGCCATCTGGTTGACATGTAGTAATTGCAGACCTTTGGAAAACATCTAAATAGCTGTTCTAAAACTCAGTGCAATCCTGTTCCTCCTCCTGAAACATCCACACCGACGCTTCTAAGATTGGAAGTGCATTTTCTTTAGCTTCTGTTCCTGGTTTTCTGGCTACCTGTGGGGAAGATTGAGGTTTGTCTTTGAGTAGGGGGTGGGATAAGCCAAGGGCCACCAAAAAATTCACGCATTTTGGATGTGACTTAGAAGAGAGGTTTTTGTTTTGTTAAACTTAAAGCTCGTTATCAATATAAAAATGGGGAAGATGAGCGCTAAGTGGACCTTTTTTATGGGAATGCGTTCACACATCTGATTTATTTGCTTTTACCTACTGGCACATACAGTTTCAAAAATCAAGTATGGTTTTGGGCAAAAGCTTGAACCTTTAACAAATGGCATGAATCCCTTTATGAATTATGGTTTATTTATTTCTTAGCGTTTTTTGTTTTATACATATTCTTTTTTTTTTTTTAAACTTTATTTATTTATTTATTTAAATTTGACCAGAGAGGGTCAGAAAGAGGGACAGAGAGTGAGAAAGCACGCTGCCAGGTCCAGGACTTGAACCACAGTTGGTCATGTGGGAGTCCAGGGCCCTTAACCAATACGCCACCTGCCAACCCCTATACATGTTCTCTTTAAACTTGATTATCTGAATGTTAAGCATGTCTCCAAGTCAGCTCTCACTCTCTCCCCCAGGGTGTTTAACAGGGACTAGCAGTAGAGTCCGATGTGCTCCCAGAGCTTGCCATTTATGCATGATGGTATTTTTTCTTTGTTTCACCGTATAAAGAACAGGTAAATAACGACTCCTACTTGGGGCTGGCAGGTGGTCTGGTGGTTAAGGGCTCTGGATTCCCACATGGTTGACCGTGGTTTGAGTCCTAGATCTGGCAGCTTGCTTTCTCACTTTCCCTCTCTCTCTCCCCCTCTCCGATCAAATCAAAATAAAGTTAAATAAAATAATTCTTTAAAAAAGTAGCAGCTGATATTATTGTTATTGAAATGCTGGACGTTTCCAGTAAATAGCTGGTGGTGTTGGAAAACCAGGGGATGCTGTGTTTTAAGAAGCTGCTGCGATGCTGGTGCACGTGCACGCATTGAAATGTGTGTGTGACCTTTCCTGACTCGGTGGGCCCCAAAACAAGTCCAGATAGAATTTCCATCCCTGATTGTGTACCTGGTGACAGCTCACTGGAGGCAACGGTCGGTCCGCGCATCCTCCTGGAGGATAGGATTGTCCTCATTCTCTTTTCCTGGCCGAATGCTGTCACTCTAGGATCACCCTGCAGTAATTTTCATATAGAGGAGGAAAGCAGACTGCTGCTTTAGAGATTGGTAATTAGCATTTAAAAGCGGGAGAGTCTTCTGCATTCTTACACAGTATAAAGAAGATGGCCAGCATCTCTAGGTGACAGCTTCTTTTGAAGTTGTCATTATTCTTTCACTGCTAAATTGTTAATTAGAGCATCTAACCAGTGTCTTTTATTTTGTAGTATTATCTGTAACACAGAAAGCGATCTTGAAATGCTTGTAAATGCCTCTGAAATTCGAACTCTAAATTCCCCAGTATTGATACAGATTTCTTATGGCATGATTTCTTAATTATTTGGCATTTTCTCACTGGTGGGTTGGTGTGCCCTCTCTGCTGAAGTCGTTTCTTCAGCTCTGTATCTTCTTTCTTTGAGCCTCTAATTATTCATCTCACAGCTCATTAATCCTGCCTCTATTCAGCATTCCCAAATTTGCATTATTTTGAAATGTGTTTTCAGTTGTTCTTGATCAATTTTCCTATGATTCATTTATTTTCACGAGGAACTTTTCTCTCCCGTAAAGCACTTTGGAAATGTATTCTTTTTTTTTTTCTTTTTTTTTTTTGAGAGATTTTCACTGTAGGGCGCGTGCGCTCGCCAGACAGACAGAGAGAGACATAGAGACAGAAAGCGAGAAATCACCCCCCAGGGGGGATGGTCACGCCGCAGTCCCTTCTCCTCCATTCTCCTCTTGGGATCTTGGGCACGCACGCACACGCGCCCGGTGTGAGTTTTAAGCCACCGGGTCCGGGACACGAACCGCGGTCGACTACGTGGGAGTCCAGTGACATAGCCATTACGCTAACTGCTGGTTCCCTGGAAATGTATTCTTTAAATCACTGAATTACTGATATTTCTCCCTGAGTTCTAGAAAATAGAATAATAGACAAGATTATATTTTTGTCCTTAACGAGAACGATGTAATTGACTAAGAAGCAGTACAAGTTAAAGGTACCATAGAGCCATTGACATATTTGAAAGACCAGGCAGAGATGGGGGCAGGTGGGGAATTTAAGTCATGATCTTACAAAGATAGAGTAGGTTTTTGTTAAACTACAGGAATAATTGATTTTTCACCTTTCCTTTCTTGAACCTGTTTTGGTTGATTTGGTCACTTTAACCTTATTATCAGTCTATTCTTTTTTAATGTATGAGTTAAATCTATTTTTTAAAAGTTGCTATATGGCACATGTACTTGCCAGAGAGAGAGAGTGAGAGACGGTAAGAAAGCACCCCCTGGGGAGTTAGCCATGCTGCCATCCCTCCTCTCCAGTCTCCTCTTGGGATTTTGGATGCATGTGTGCAAACGCACCCAGCATATTTGTCAAGGCACCAGGTTTGGGACTTGAACCATGAAGTTGGCCACGTGGGACCCAGCCACCTTAACCACCACGCCACCGGCTAGCTCAAGTTAAAAACATTTTTTAAAATTTAAAATGCCGGGAACCAGCAGTTAGCATAATGGCTGTGTCACTGGACTCCCACGTAGTTGACCGCAGTTCGCGTCCCAGATCTGGTGGCTTAAAACTCACGCCAGGCGCGTGTGCGTGCGTGCCCAAGGTCCCGAGAGGAGAATGGAGGAGAAGGGATTGTGGCGTGACCATCCCCCATGGGGGGTGATTTCTTGCTTTCTGTCTCTATGTCTCTCTCTGTCTGGCGAGTGCATGCGCCCTATAGCGAAAATCTCTAAAAAAAAAAAAATAAAAAAAATAAAATGCCTTCCTGCCTTTCTTCTTTTCTTCCTCTCCTCGCCTTCCTTCCTTCTTTCTTTTGAACACAAGCACCCTTACCAGTGTCCCACGCCACCATCTTCCCCCACCCCACAAGCCTTTTTGGGCAGCCAGGATCATGGGCACACATACATGTGCCTGGTGTGCACAGGTTGACTGGACACTCAGCAGCCCGGCCCCAGACATCCATGTGACTTCCAGCATTGCGGTGTTGAGCTCCTGCTGTGTTACGGTGGCTGGGCCTCTTCATTTTCTAATTCAGTGATGCCAACAGTCAACCTTCTGTGGCTTTTCTCTCCTGATAACAGCGTGTGGAATGGGTGACGAGGTCCTCTCTTTGTCTCCTAATTTCTTCAGTTCCAAAAGATACAAACAGAGCCCACACCCACGACAACAGCAACCATAACGCCCCAAATTGATTAAATCATCCGTCTGGATCTCATGGAAGAGGGCCCTTCCTAATTGAGAGCATCTGTATTGAAGCCATTCTCTTACACACCTGTCCAGTTAGCCTGAACTACTCTGTACTAAGGAGGGGCAAGTAGGAGGCTCTATAATGTGGAAAGTGAAACTGTAGAGAAAGCGTATGCGAATGTCTTCTTTCTAATGACTACCGCTTTTTGTGGCTGGCTCCCGGGAACCTGTTCGCTTTACTTGAGGTTGGAGGACAGTAATTTCGCTAATTGTATGGTTTGGTCGTGGTGGTGGTGGTGGTGGTGGCGGGGGGGGTGATGACGATAAGTACTTAGCTGTTGACTGTGTGCCGGGTACAGGGCCGAGTGGTGTGCATGAATCCGTGTCTACATCTCTTAATGACTGAGTGCTCTGTCCATTTTACCAATGAGGAAATGGAGGTGTAGGTTAAATAATTCGTTCAAGGTCACACAGGAGTTGGTTGATTTCGGGTGTTAACTTAGGTCTTTGTGACACCAGACGTGCTCATGTAACTCCATTTTATTGGTCCCCTTGATCCTTATTGACATTTCCTTTTTAATGGGTGCGCAGTTTGGTCTTTAGTCAAAACAGTGCCTTAGGGGCCAGCAGGTGGCATGCTGTTTATGGCGCTGGACTCTCATATAGCCAAATGCAGTTCAAGTCCCAGACCTGGCAGCTTGCTTTCTCACTTCCCTTTCTCTCTCTGCCTCTCTCTCCCTCTGGCCAAAAAAAAAAAAAAAAAGTTTTTTAAAAAGGCAGCATTGTCTTAGAGCCTATTAAGTGATAGACACAGAAATGTATTTAAACTTATTTCTGTGGCTTTAAATCCAGTCCGGTGATGTGCATGATGGTGTCCCTGCTTTTGTCTTTAAGACAAACCAGATTTTTGGCCTATATGGGCCTGTATGCAAAGAATTCTGTTTATAGTGTTGCACATTAACATCAAGATTTGCACTGAGAATATTTTTTAAAGATATTTTATTTATTTTACTTTGTTATTATTTATCTTATTTATTTTTAAAATTTTACCAGAGAAAGAGCGAGCGAGCGAAAGTGAGAAAGCAAACCACCATGCCTGGGACTTGAACCACAGTTGGCCATGTTGGGGGGTTCAGCACCTCAACCACTATGCCACTTGCCAGCCCCCACACCGGAAATGTTTTAATGCTGCTGTGTAACTGTCCTAGAGTGCTGCTTTAACTCTTCAACTGCTTTTTCAATAGCCAAATTATGTAAGAATGTTTCTCTTTTGGTTTCTTATCTGTTTCTGTTGCAAGGGTCACACAGTAATTTGTCAAACTCAGTTTTGTGTATTAATCTTGGTTTTATTTACATTTTTTTGTATCTACCTGTGTAATAATTGCTTGCTAATGAACACCCTTTACAGCTCTGTATGCTCCATGTAGTCAGTCTTTCTCTTTTTCTTTTGTTAGTGTTATAGTTAGTTATAAATCTTTTTAAAAATTAATTTAATTTAATTTTATTTATTCATTCATTTTTTAATTTGACCAGAGAGAGAGAGCCAGAGAGAGAGAGAGAGAGAGAGAGGGAAAGTGAGAAAGCAAGCTACCAGGTCCAGGACTTGAACCGTGGTCAGTCATGTGGGAGTGTCCAGCACCTTAACCACCATGCTACCTGGTGGTCCCCAAATCTTTTTAAAAAATTTAGGAGAAATTTTTGCTATAGGGTGTATGTGCTCAATAGAGAGAGAGAGAGAGGGAGAGAGAGAGAGAGAGAGAGAGAAAGTGAAAAGTCACCCTCCTCCCAGAGGGATGGCCACACCACAATCCAGTCTCCTGGGATTTTGGTCACACACACACACACACACACATGCCCGGGTGTGAGTTTAAGCCACTGGGACTGGGACTCAAACCACGGTCAACAACGTGGGAGTCTAGCCACGTAACCATTACGCCATCTGCTGGTCCCAGTTATAAATCTAAATAAGAGAATACACTCAGTAAAATCCCACCAAAGGATCATAAGAACTTTAAAAGAAAACCGTCTAAAGCAAAGCAGTGTAAGGGAAGGAAGAGCCGGAGGAAAGGTTGCTGCTTTGTGTGCCGAAGCAGGCTGGAGACCCTGGGTTAACCTGACAAAGGATTGTGGGCCCTTCAGCACCTCCCTGTCTACCCCAAGGTGTGCTTGAAGACTGAGTAATCAGCTTGGTTTCCTTCCCTTTGTTTTCCTTCAGCTTTGGAACAGTGGCGTTCCACTGTTGCAGAGCTTGCAGGTTCCAGCTGCTAGGGACAGCCCGGCTCTTTCTTAGCTTTTTTTTTTTAACTTGGAGCAGGTGGGATCACCAGATGATGCTGTTCTTTAAGGGAAGAAGGATGCGATGTGCAGCTGTCATTAAACATTAGGCGTACGAGTCTGTCTGTAACTCAACAAGGTTCTCCATATTAGTATGCTGAGTATTTAATAGTAAAAACTTTCTTTTTCTCACCGAATTAATTGCTTAGAATCTAGGAGCATTTTTTTTTTTTTTTTGGAGAGATTTTCACTATAGGGCGCGTGCGCTCGCCAGACAGAGAGAGACATTAGAGACAGAAAGCGAGAAATCACCCCCCAGGGGGGATGGTCACGCTGCAATCCCTTCTCCTCCATTCTCCTCTCGGGATCTTGGGCACGCACGCACACGTGCCTGGCGTGAGTTTTAAGCCACCGGATCCGGGACGCGAACCGCGGTCGTCTACGTGGGAGTCCAGTGACATAGCCATTACGCTAACTGCTGGTTCCCTCTAGGAGCATATTTTTATTGGTTTGAAAAGCTATGCATAGTAGCTCAGGGGTTGCATATATTTGTATGATCTTGTACATTTATTTTTGTGCTGTAACATATGTTACACTGTTCCAGATTTCCATACTTTTAGAACATTATGGGATGCCTAGATAGTATAGAATCAGAGTGGCAGGGCGGCAGCCGGGGATCATCTAGTCTAACCACATTTACCAGATGGTAAGATTTACTTAGGCCACGTATTTTAATGTTTTTTGAGAGAGATTTTTGGTATAGGGTGTGTGTGCTCCCTGTAAAGACAGAGACAGAGACAGAGTCAGAAAGCAAGAAATCACTTCCTGGGGGGAACGGCCACTCCACAACTCTTCTCCTCTCGGGATTTTGTCACATGTGCACACGCGCCTGGCAAGCGTTTTAAGTCCCTGGGTCCAGGTCTCAAACTGCAGTTGACTATGTGGGAGTCCAGCAACGCAACCGTTGTGCCATCTGCTGGTCCCTCACTTAGGTCACTTATTAAGAGTAAGGTCTTAGGCCTCAGAGACCTCTGGGGGCGGGCGTGGGATCATGTTGTTAACAGTTCCTCCGAGGTGGCCCTGACAGTTAAGTGAGTTTAGGAAACACCGGTTCAGTCAGCCTCTGGGTTAGGGAAAGTTAACCTTGAGCAAGAGAGAGAGAGTAAGTGACTTCCTCACTGTGTCACCTGGATGCCATATCCCGGCTTCTAGGTTGGAGTTCTACTCCAGCGGACTGGCCTGTGGCGCCACGTTATTTGGTTAAAGAGAGCTGCGTCATTGATTCAGATTTGCCATTAGCTTTTATTGTGTGATTTCTTTGCTCTTTAGTTTATTCATTTCCCTCTTCCATGAGCAAGAGAGACAGACACAGAGAAACAGGTACCCTCCACAGAGTCTTCACGCCGTGATCTGCCCACAGCATCAGCCAGCCCGGACCGTCGTGGGCCCGTGCTTGCTCTGTGTGTTCAGAGGTCTCTGGACACGAACCTGAACTGTCTTACGTGATCGGTCTGGCAGCGTGCGTTACCATGGTACGACTCTCCAGCCCCCGTCTTGTGATTTTGTTGTCAGTATTTTAGATATCCCGGATTCAAGCAGTTTAATTATTTATTTTTTTGAGAGTTTTTTATTATTTTTTTTTAAAGAGAGTTTTGCTATAGGGCGCATGCGCTCACTGGAGAGACAGAGAGGAACAGAGAGAGAGGTGTGTGCTCCCTGTAAAGACAGAGACAGAGACAGAGTCAGAAAGCAAGAAATCACTTCCTGGGGGGAACGGCCACTCCACAACTCTTCTCCTCTCGGGATTTTGTCACATGTGCACACGCGCCTGGCAAGCGTTTTAAGTCCCTGGGTCCAGGTCTCAAACTGCAGTTGACTATGTGGGAGTCCAGCAACGCAACCGTTGTGCCATCTGCTGGTCCCTCACTTAGGTCACTTATTAAGAGTAAGGTCTTAGGCCTCAGAGACCTCTGGGGGCGGGCGTGGGATCATGTTGTTAACAGTTCCTCCGAGGTGGCCCTGACAGTTAAGTGAGTTTAGGAAACACCGGTTCAGTCAGCCTCTGGGTTAGGGAAAGTTAACCTTGAGCAAGAGAGAGAGAGTAAGTGACTTCCTCACTGTGTCACCTGGATGCCATATCCCGGCTTCTAGGTTGGAGTTCTACTCCAGCGGACTGGCCTGTGGCGCCACGTTATTTGGTTAAAGAGAGCTGCGTCATTGATTCAGATTTGCCATTAGCTTTTATTGTGTGATTTCTTTGCTCTTTAGTTTATTCATTTCCCTCTTCCATGAGCAAGAGAGACAGACACAGAGAAACAGGTACCCTCCACAGAGTCTTCACGCCGTGATCTGCCCACAGCATCAGCCAGCCCGGACCGTCGTGGGCCCGTGCTTGCTCTGTGTGTTCAGAGGTCTCTGGACACGAACCTGAACTGTCTTACGTGATCGGTCTGGCAGCGTGCGTTACCATGGTACGACTCTCCAGCCCCCGTCTTGTGATTTTGTTGTCAGTATTTTAGATATCCCGGATTCAAGCAGTTTAATTATTTATTTTTTTGAGAGTTTTTTATTATTTTTTTTTAAAGAGAGTTTTGCTATAGGGCGCATGCGCTCACTGGAGAGACAGAGAGGAACAGAGAGAGAGAATGAGAAATTACTCCCCGAGGGGATGGCCATAGGGCAGTATAGTGCCTGGCATGAGTTTCAAGCCACTGGGGTCTAGATTTGAACTGTGGTCGACTACGTGGAAGTCCAGCGACATAACCATTATGCCATCTTTTTGTTGTGAGAGGCTTTTGCCTTAGGGCATGTGCACTCTCCAGAGAGAGAGAGAGAGACAGTGAGAGGGAAAGCAAGAAATCACCCCTCTCCCCTCTGGGGAATGGCCATGCCATAATCCCTTCTCCATTCTCTTCCCGGGATATTGGGCCTGCGTGCGCACACACACAGCCCATGTGATTTTTCAAGCCACTGGGTTCTGGACTCCAACCACAGTCAGCCATGTGGGAGTCCATAACTGCTATGTTATCTGCTCATTAGATCAAGTTTTTTTTTTTTTTTTGAGAGATTTTCTGCTGTAGGGCATGTGTGCTCGCCAGAGACAGAGACACAATCCCCCTTCCCCCCCAGGGGGCATGGTCATGCTGCAATTCCTTCTCCTCCATCTCCTCTTGGGATTTTGGATGCACACACATGCACCCTGCCTGAGTTTCAAGCCACTGGTTCTGGGACTTGAACCACAATTGACCACATGGGAGTCTAAAGCCTTAACCACTACACCACCTACTGCTCCCCCCCCTCCCCCCGCACCTTTTTCTTTTATTTGCCAGAAGGCACTTGTGCTTGCTGGAGAGAAACAGAAGGTGAGGCAGCAACTTCCATGGAGCATGGTCACGCTGCTGTCCCTTCTCCTCCACGTTTCCCTTGTCTTGGGATTCTGGGCACACGCGTACATGTGTCCAGTGTATTTTTCAGGGCTTTGGGTCCAGGCCTTCAGGGGTGCAGATGGCTATGTAGGATCCAGCTGCCTTAACCACCAGGCCACAGACTGGCTTCCTCAAGCCATCTTTGACAGGCATTTTGTTACATAGGAAGTAGGTCTGAGTGTGTGAGCTCATTTTCTTTTAGCTTAATTTACTTGAGTTTTTTACTCTGCTATGGTCAGACTAGGAGGGTATTTTAGGGACTGAGTATTGATAACCGGGTTGCAGGAAGCCTCGGGTAGTTCGATGTGAGTTCTTTCTTTCCATCTAGCTTGTTTGGGATATCCCTTAATGATATGTATTGTTATTTCTTCCATGAGAGTGATGAACATTGGATATGGGACTGTGAGGGTGAAATGACTTGGCTCTTTCTTTTCTGTTCACAATACGGGTCTGTGAAGTTTCCATTGAAATGTTCGTCAAAGCATTTGAAGCCTGTGTCCATTCATTAAATCTAGGAGCCCTTTTCCTCTCAGTTTTTTTATAGTATAAGCTGATTTCTTACGGAGAATCATGCCTGATTTTTGGAGGTTATTGTGTTAATAGGATCACCGAAGCCTGAGGATAGACCTTTAGGTCAGGAGAGGCCAAAGCTGACTGCCAGCTCCGACTCAGTATGATCCACAGCAAACCGGAGAGGACCTCGTTCCCCTTTTTCTCTTGGTTTCTAGGGGGATTACACATCACCTTTCCCCTTCCCGCAAAGGGCCTTAATATTATTGAAATTCTGGAACATTCCAACCTTTTGTGAGGAACTGGTTGGTTTTAATTATTAGCAAAATCTAAACACAATTAAGAACATTGTTAACCAGGAACAAACAAAAAACAGACTGAGCCAATAGCATATTTTATGGTTTCGTTTGATTTCGAACCTACCTAACCTTTAAGAACAGACCTCTGGACTCTAAGTAGATGTCTACTTTATATATAAAGTGACATTTGTTCAAAGGGGCCCTTTTCTCTAAATATATAAATATGAGGGATCTTCAGAAAGGGTGTGGAAAGAGCATATTATGAGCTAATTGTCCATGGATTTCAATTTTTTTTGCACTAATATAAAATTGTACTTTTTCTATTTTTCTGCAAATTTTTCTTTAAAAAACTGCCAGAGGGCATATGTATGTGTGTGCAAGGGAGAGAGAGAGAGAGAGAAAGAGAAGGCAAACAACTCCCAATGGCGTGTGATCACACCGTCATCCCTTTTCCTCCATCCGTAGGATTTCAGGCATGCGCACACATGCGCCTGGCTTGTTTTTCAAGCTGCTGGGGCCAGGATTTGGACTGCAGTTGGCCATGTGGGCTCCAGCTCCCTACGCACAGAGGTTAACTGCTATACTATGGGACTGGCCTTCCATGAACTTTCGAAGTACATTGTGTGTGTGTGTGTGTGTGTGTGTGTGTGTGTGTTTGGCTAGTAAAGTTCAATAAGAAATTTCGGTAAGACTTCAATTTCAATGTCAGTAAGACTGGCTTAGCATATAAAGAATACGTATTACACTTAAATACATGGGGAGGGATCACTGGGATTATATACAATCTATTTTAGTATTGTCTTTTCATTTTTTTCTCAGAACACATGAACAAGAAATTCCAATTCCTACCACACTGAAAGGAGAGAGACACTAAGTATTGTTTCTTTCAGCATTGCGCTTGCAGGAGAGACAGTGAGAAATCACCCCCCCCCCCGGGGGGCTGGCCATACTGCAATCCCTTCTCTTCCACTCTCTTTTCGGGATTTTAGGCATCCATACACACACGCCTGGTGTGAGTTTTAAACTTCTGGATCCCGATGGAAACCCCCCCCCCCCCCCGGGGGGGTTTGGCCATACTGCAATCCCTTCTCTTCCACTCTCTTTTCGGGATTTTAGGCATCCATACACACACGCCTGGTGTGAGTTTTAAACTTCTGGATCCAGGACTTGAACCATGGTCCCAGTGATGACGAGGTATTTTTCTGTCTTATGTTTAACCCCCTTTCTGTCAGACCTAGGTGAGAATGTTTCTTTGTTTTGAATTCCCATGCCGTGGAGAGGAGACTGCCTGCAGATGCAAAGGTTAAGAACAGTGTACTCTTACTGGCCCTGCTTTGCACGAGTAACTAATCTTCCTTAAGACTCAGGTTTTTGTTTTTTTCATAGTAAAACGGAGATATTTTCTAACTGATATGGTTCTTATAAGAATTAATGTGGTGGTGAATGTAAAAATGCTTTAATACCGGGTCGTCGAAAAAGTCATGATATATTTCTGCATAGAACAACATGAAAAGATGGGACTTTTCCAGCGACCCAAGGGTACCTGGCGCCCAGTGCTTAGGTAACCGTTATTTTTATTATGATGACTCTCTAGGCTCTTGTCTGTGGCCACAGTCTACTTGTGGCACTATCGCAGAATATGAGAGGCCGGGTAACTGAGAATTAATTCATTTCTCCCAGTTCTGGAGGCAGGAATGTCCGGGACAGGGCCTTTCGCTGCGTCCTTGGGTGGCAGAAGACCTGAAGGAGCAAGGGCTTGCGGTGGTTCTCTGCAGCCCTGTTGTAAGGCACTGGTCTGTTCAGGGAGGCAGAGACCTGACGTCGTCACTTCCCAAAGGCTCCCCCTCCTAATCCAACTGCGGTGGGGATAAAGTTTCGATTGAATTTTGGAGGGAACACATTCAAACCATAGCAGTTATTCTTGGTCTTTCTCTAGACTAGAGATTGATATTTAAGAGAGGTGTCTTGAGTCCTGTGTGCTTACAGTTGTTATGGATTTTGAGGTTTTTTTATTTTTAAAATTTTTTTCAATTTGTCAAAGGGCATGTGCAGTCGCCAGAGAAAGAGGAAGAAAGTTCCCCCTACCACCCCCAATGGGGTTTGTTTAAGCAATTATTTATTTATTTAATTTTATTTATTATTATTATTATTATTATTTTTAAAGTTGACCAGAGAAAGAAAGGGAAAATGAGAAAGCAAGCTGCCAGGCCTGGGCCTCACACTGTGGTCAGCCATGTGGGAGTCCAGCACCCTGACCATCATGCCTCCTGCTGGCCCCCTGGCTGTGTTTTTTCAGTCACCGGGTCTGAGGCTTGAACCCTGTGGTTGGACATGTGGGATCTGGCTTCCTTAATTACTAGGCATGGGCCCACTCATATTGAGATCTGAAAAGTAGCTAATTATTGTAGGTTTTTTCCTTTCCTTTCTATCGTGACTGAATTCTAGGCTCTGTTACTTTTCCGCAGTTGCTTTTACTCGACAAGATGACTGCGTGCCTATGTGTTCTTAAGGGAAACAGGACAATTTATTATTTGTTCTGCCTTCCTTAGTGTAAGAATACGAAATTAAAAATAATTCTTCATTTTCTTTAAACGTAGGTGACTGAAAAGACAACAAAGTTTAAAAGAAATCGAGCAACTGCTCGTGGATTTTGGAAGACCTTGAATAAAGTTTTAAGACCAAAGGAAGACCTCACAGTACTGTGATAAAAATCTTTTCAAACTGATTGCATCCAAAGTGTAAAGAAAAGAGAGTGTGTGATATAGACAGTTTGTATTTCTTATTGCAGTGTAAATTTCTGACCCTTTTGGGAGACAATCAAGAGTCATAAAAATGTGCTCCCCTTTGGTTTAGTAATTATTTTTTCTTGGAAATCTTAGTTCAGTGATTCAAAGGAGAAATGAGCTATATTGGCTTTTCATATTGCATGTATATTGTGACATTGTGAAAGTTAGAAATGGGAAACAAATATCTGACATGTCAAGATGGGGCGCAGAGGGAACCAGCAGTTAGCGTAATGGCTATGTTGCTGGACTCCCACGTAGTTGACCGCAGTTCGCGTCCCAGATCTGGTGGCTTAAAACTCACGCCAGGCGCGTGTGCGTGCGTGCCCAAGATCCCGAGAGGAGAATGGAGGAGAAGGGATTGCGGCGTGACCATCCCCCATGGGGGGTGATTTCTCGCTTTCTGTCTCTCTGTCTCTCTCTGTCTGTCTGGTGAGCGCATGCGCCCTATAGCAAAAACCTCTCAAAAAAAAAAAGATGGGGCGCAGAGAGGAAAGGCTTAAGGAAATGATAGATATCAACTAATTGCAACCATTTAATGGGAATTTTGAAGATCAGATAGCAATATGGGAAGATTTATATTGATTACTTGCATGGATTAGAGACATGTCAAGACATACATACATGTGTACGACTCGAAGGGAATATGGAAAGACAGAAGAGTTGATGTGGCGGGGGTGGGGGTGAATTGTAGCAAGTGTTTGCAGAAATCTCCTTGTTAACTTTGTACAGTGATACACCTGGAAGAAATTCAAATCTGTTAAAAACATTATGAGTCCTGATCTTGGGAAAACTAACCTTTGTTCATATGAAGGAACTCATCCCGCTTCTCCTTAGGAACCATTTAGTGCTGAAACAAATGGTTCTTTTTAAAAAATGTAAAAATGGACATAAAATTGGCATTCCATAAAATTTATACCTTTGCATTGTGCAGTTCAGTGGTTTTTAGTATATTCACAAGATTTTACTGCTATTACTCCTGTCTGCTTTCAGAATGTCTTTACAATCCCTACAAAAACCTCACTATCTCTATTAACGGTCACTCCCCCCATCCTCTGCTTCCCATAGTCCCTGGCAACCATGAGTCTAATCTCAGTCTATGTGCTAGCCTATTCTTGGTGTTTCATATGAAAGATATGTGGCCTTTTTTGACTGACTTTTTCCATTTGGTATGTTTTCAAGGTTTATCCAGGTTGTAACATGAATCAGTACTTAATTCCTTTTAATGGCTGAATAATACTCCATTATATGGCTATATGAGATTTTATTTTTCCATTCATTAGTGGCTTTCCATTCATTTGCTTTGTTTTGACTTTTTGGTTATTATGAATAATACTGTCATTATAAACATTGACATACAAGTTTTTGTGTTGATGTATGTTTTCGCATTTCTTGGGTATGCATGTAGGAGTAGAATTGCTGGGTTTATATGATAACTCAATTGTTAACTTTTTTTTTTAAGAGGTTTTTTGCCTTAGGGCATGTGCACTCGCTGGAGAGAGAAAGAGACAGAGACAGTGAGAGGGAAAGTGAGAAATCGCTCTCCGGGGGGATGACCATGCCACAGTCCCTTCTCCTCTGCTCTCCTCCTGAGATCTTGCATACACACACCTGTGCCCGGCATGAGGTTCAAGCCACTGGGTCTAGGCCTCAAACCACAGTCGGCCACGTGAAAGTTCCGTGACATAAACACTACGCGCCATCTGCTGGCCCATCAATTGTCAACTTTTTGAGAAACGGCCAAACTCTTTTCCACAGTGGCTGTACCATTTTACATCCTGACCAACAATGTAAGTGTTTTAGTTTCTTCCTATCCTCACCAACGGTTGTGTTTGCCCTTACCCCCCTTTTAAATGAGAGCTATCTTACTGAGTGTGAAGTGATAGATCATTGGTGGTGGTTGGTATTTCTCTAATGGCCAATGATATTAGGTGTCTTGCATGTGCTTATTGGCCATTTCTGTTTCTTCTTTAGTGAAATATCTATTCCTTTGCCTTTTTTTAAATAGATTTTTACTATAGAGTACGTATGTTTGCCGGAGAGCGACAGAAAGACAGAAAGCGAGAAGTGATGGCAATGCCACAATCCCTTCTCCATTCTCCTAGTGGGATTTTGGCATGCACGCACATGTGCCCGGTGTGAGTTAGAAGCCACTAGGTCCGGGACTCAAACTGCAGTTGGCTATGTGGGAGTTCAGTGCTCTAACCCCTACACCACCTGCTGGCCCCTCACTTTCTTGATCGTGACCTTTGAAGCAGAGTTTTCCCTTTTTTTTTTTTTTTTTTTTAAGTTTTTCATAGGGTGTATGTGCTTCACCAGAGAGGGACAGAGAGAAACAGGGAAACATGAGAAATCATTTCCTCTGGGGGATGGTCATGCTTCAATGCCCTCCTCTCATCTCTTGGGATTCTGGGCATGGACCCATCAGTACCTGGTATGTCCTTCAAGCTGCCAGGTCTGGGACTGGAACCACACAGTTGGCTGTGTGGGTCCAGCCGTCCCAACCACCACGCCATTGACTGGCCTGAGAAGGTTTCAATTTTGATGAAGTCCAGTTTGTCTCTCTCTCTCTCTCTCTCGTTTTTTTTTTTTTTTTTTTTTTTTTGCTTCTGTGCTTTTGCTTTTATTTCTAAGAGACCATTGCCTAATCTACAGTCACAGAGTTTAGAGTTTCATAGTTTTAGCTCTTAGATTTAACTCCTTCAGTTTAGTTTTTATTTTGAGCTAATTTTTGTATGTGATATGAGGTAGGCTTCCAACGGTAGTCTGTTGTGTGTGGATATCCAGTTGTCCTGGCATTGTTTGTTGAAAAGACTATTCTTTTCCCATTGAATTCTTTTGACATCCTTGTCAAAAATCAGTGGCTCTCAATGTGGGAGTTGATTTTTGAACCCTAAATTTTGTTCCACTAATCTATATTTTTATGCCAGTATCATACTGTTCTTATATCTTTGTAATAAGTTTCAAAGTTGAGAAGTGTGAATCCTTCAACTCTAATCTTTTTCAATATTATTTTGGCTGTCAGGATTTCTTGTATTTCTATGTGAGCTTCTCATGAACTAGGTTTTTCATTTCTGCAGAAAAGGCAGTTGGAATTCTGATAGGTACTACACTGATGCTGTAATTTGGAGGAGTATTGCCGTGTTAGCAATAGTGAAGTCCCTGTTCGTGGATAGAAGACCAATTTATTTGGTCTTTAATTTCCTTCAACGGCGTTTTGTTATTTTCAGTGTATTTGCAAACCTTTTGTTAGATTTATTCCAATTTTATTTATTTATCTTTTGATGCTATTGGAAATAGGACTGTTTTATTCATTTCATTGTCAGATTGTACATTGCTAGTGTGTAGGAATATAAGCAATTTTTGTACATTGATTTGTAGCCTGCAACCTTGATCAACTTGTTATTAGGTAACAAATTGTTCTTAAAATAGAAAAATGCTTTTTAATAACGTGCATTTGTTGAGTTTGCCTTACATTTATTCGTTTTATTTTATTGTAGTGAATTTTATTTTTTATTTAAAAATGTAGGTGTTTTTCCTCGCCTCTTTCACGTGTAGAGAGTGAAGCATTCAGAACAGGAAATTGACAGTTATTCTTTAGGGAATTTGATAGGAAAGAGGAAATTTTCTATTCCAGATTAGATACAGGGAAAAAAGCAGTAGGCTGCCTGAGACATGTCAGTCATGACAGAATATGACTGGCTGGAGCTCGAGAGTCTAAGAGTTAATCCACTTCTATCGGACAGTGGCTTCGTGGCAGCGGAGGGACTTGAGCAGAGGAGCACAGGGAGGACTGTCTGGCTGATGTCGCCGTGGTTTTGTGGTGCCTTTCTTCTCCAGACCGTTTTATCAAGGGTTTTCTTTGCAGTTCTTTGTAGAGATTAGCACCCTGTCAGCACCCTGCATTCTGTACTGACATCATTAGTGTGATCTTTGAGCTTTGAGGGTTCCAGGTAACCAGAAGAGACAACAGGAGTTTCTCTGCTCTTATTTTTGGGTTTGGTTTTGTTTTGTTCTCTTGCCATGGGGGTGGGGGACTGGTAATCTGAGAGGGAGAATGTTTTCCCATGCTAGCAAAGACGGCTGAGGGCATCTTCTGATCTTTATGGGAGTGTGCAAAGCTTCGGTTTTTCCATCTGCCCATCTACAATCATAAAAACAATGTGCTGACTCAGCTTGGAGCGTCCACAGCTTGGCATTTGGGGTTTGGACAGTCCTGGGGATCATGCAAGAGACGGAAATGTTTGAGCAGGCGTTAACAGGTAACATGAAAACCCGAAACAGCTAGACTAAGACACTGTGCTCTCGTCTTGTTCAAGACTCGTTTCCTTTAGTCATGAGTGTGCCTCCTTGATTTAAGGTTTGGCGGGAATCATTTTGCGTCTGTAGTTGATTACTGAGCAGAGACCAGCAACCTGCCTTCGCTCTGCAGTTCATCCTGCCGGGGTTGGTGTGATCCTTGAGGCTTTTGAGTTCCAGGTAACCAGAAGAGATAAAAATGAAACTCTCTGTACCATCTCCCCTGTGTGTGTGTGTGTGTGTGTGTGCGCGCGCGCTCGCGTACATACAGGTGCGGTGGGAGTTGGAGTGGATTTTGTTGAGTTGGGAGGTGAGATTCTGTGGGAGTCAATTAGTTGAAATACTGTTATAATCATATTGTGTAGATCATCTGCTTAGCTTTGGTCTTTTAAATTTGTATCTGGGTATTTATGTATTTATGCATTTCTATGCAATAACATTTACCAAAATGTGAGCTAACCATGACTGTCTCCTGATGGGTGGGTTTTGGAGGAGGAAGTATGTTTTTCTGTGTTGTTCCAAGTTTTGTTTTTATTTATTATTTATTTATATTTTTGAGAGTTTTTTGCTATAGGGCATGGGCGCTGGCCAGAAAGGGACAGACAGATAGAAAGTGAGAAATCATCCCCCAGGGGGGATGGCCATGCCACAATCCCTTCTCCTCCATTCTCCTCTTGGGATCTTGGGCACGCACGCACACCCGTCTGGTGTGAGTTTAAGCTATCGGGTCCAGGACTTGAACCGTGGTCGACTACATGGGAGTTCAGTGACGTAGCCACTACACCATCTGCTGGTCCCTGTTTTTATTTTTTTAAAGAGCATGTACTTTGTAATATTTGAGGGGAAACTAAGCTCATTAAAATGTTATGAAGCATACATTTTGTAATTACTAATTTATGTATTCAATTAAAATCCAGCATACTGCTTTCTTGAGAACGAGAAACAGATACAGAAACTGAGAGAGATACCCCCAACAGGGTCTTCATGCTGGAGTGGGTCACAGACACCCTGGCTGGTGGCTGGAGTGTATAGGGAGAACCTCGGCCGCAACCCTGAGACCTTCCCATGTGGCTTTATCATCACGGAGGGTTGGGATACTGCTGCCCCGCTGGGGCTGGCAAATGCAACTTTTTGATACTTACATGATAATTCTGATTAAAAGGGTGGTGAAATAGTCGAATTCCAACTAGATTTGTGCTTTTAGCATAAAGCTGTAAATCTCACGAGGCCTCTCATTTGGGGACACTGAGATTTTGGAAAGCAGTAATTCCTTTTGTCTGTAGAAATCATCCGATAAATCTAGTGAGAAATATAAAAAAGAGACAAATTAATAAAAGAAGTATTCTGGAACTATCCATGCTTGAAACTCAGGTAGTCGTTTCTAGACTATTGTATACATTTTGTTAAAAAAGAACTCCTAACTTTGGTAAAGATCAGATATTTATTTGGTTTGTTTATACTTTTATAAGATTGTACATATTCCCAAATTTAAAAAAGGTTGATTTTTTTCTTTCTTTTCTTGAGTTCATAAAAAAAATCTTTATATTTACTAATTGTAGATAAGTTCACTGTCAGGTATTTACACTAAATTCTGTTAAAATAACATAAAATAATGACAACAGATTTTGCCTCTATTCCACTAACTTCCCAAGAAAATAGTATATTAAGTAGAGAAATTGAGATCAGCAGATGATGTAATGGTTATGCCGTTGGATTTCCACGTAGTCAACTGCGGTTCAAGTCTTGGACCCAGCAGCTTAAAACTCACATGTGCATGCGTGCCTAAGATCCCGAGAGTCAAATAGAGGAGAAGGGATTGCAGCATGGCCATCCCTTCTGGGGGGTGATTTCTTGCTTTCTGTCTGTCTCTGTATCCCTCACACTCCCTGTAGCAAAAATCTCTCTAAAGAGAGAGAGAGAGAGAAATTGATGTGTGATTTACTTACAAACAGCATGGCTCCTACATAGTTCTATGCATATTAGATAGACAAGTATATTTATTATTTCAGAGTTCCTTGATATTTAAAATATTAAGGAATATCAATATGTATTGGGTTATTGGAAAAGTCATGACACATTTTTGCATAGAAAAACAATGTCATGACTTTTCTTTTTTTTTTTTTTTTTTTGAGAGGTTTTTGCTATAGGGCGCGTGTGCTCGCCAGAAAGACAGAGAGAGGCAGAGAGACAGAAAGTGAGAAATCACCCCCCAGGGGGGATGGCCACACTGCAATCCCTTTCTCCCCCATTCTCCTCTTAACTTCATGCACACATGCCCGGCGTGAGTTTAAGCCACTGGGTCCGGGACTCGAATCGCGGTCGACTACATGGGAGTCCAGCAACATAGCCATTATGCTAACTGCTGGTCCAGAAAAATACATCATGACTTTTCTGATGGCCCAGTAATGAAAGTTGGCCTGGCTGTTCTAGTGAAGCGAGGTCATCAGTAGCCACAGAGCTTCTAGCCAGTGTTTTAGTGCCTCACTATGAATGGATAGCCACACATCTCTGCATGTTTGAGGGGAGCCTCTGATGGAAATCAGAGACCAAAACAAGCAGAAAAGAGAACCCTAATTGATTTAAGCTGGTTTACCTCACATTAGCTAAATAGTCAACAAATCGGTGGTTGTTACTACAGATAGTACTTTCTCTGTGATCTCTTTTTTTTTTTTTTTTTTTCTTAAAGAGAGATTTTTGCTATAGGGCATGTGTGCTTGCCAGACAGAGAGACAGAAAGTGAGAAATCACCTCCAGGGGAGATGGCCATGCCACAGTCCCTTCTCCTCCATTTTCTTCTTGGGATTTTGGGCACACACCACGTGTGCCCAGTGTGAGTTTTAAGTGTTGGGTCCAGGACTTGAACTGTGGTCAACTACGTGGGAGTCCAGTGATGTAACCATTATGCCATCTGCTGGTCCCCTCTGTAACCTTTTAAGGCTCCTTACCAAACCAGGGATTAGTAGCAGATGTGAAGATCTGCTGCCTTTTTCCTGTCTGGTATAGAGAGAATGGTTCTTTGTTCTTTCAGTCTTCCGGGTTGGTTTAGGATCCCAGCTGGGTTGAGTGTCTTAACTATTTCTATTTCCTCAAGGCTCACTTGGCCTATGGCACTTTAGAGAAGCTGTGGTAGCATTTCTGGCAGGGTTCTGTTTCTTAGGAGGTCGTTACTTGCCTGTTTTTCCTTTCTCTCATTCTCTCTCATAAAAATTTTACCAGAGGGCACATGTGCTTGCTGGAGAGAGACACAGGTGGGTGGGAAATGAGGAAGCACCTCCTGTGGGGCCCTTCTCCACCTCTCCCTCCTCTGGGGATTCTGGGCACACATGCACAGGTATTTTTCAAGCCACCACATGAACTGGGACTCAAAGCAGGCAGCTGGCCATGTGGGATCCGGCCACCTTAACCAGCAGGCCTCCTACTGGCCCTCCTCTCATTTCTATTGGAACATTCCTCAGTTCTATCCTTAATTCTCCTTTCAATACTCTTTGCTCATTTTTTTTTTTAATTATTTTTTTCATAAAGAGAGAGATGGAAATAGAGCAAGAGAGGGGCACCCCTCAGAAGGTGTCATGCCATGATCTACCCCTCGCCTTGGCCAGCTAGGGTCATGGGCACATGCACACACACCTACGTGTACAAGAGCTCATACATGAACCCAGGACCCTCCCAAAAAGTTTCAGCATTACAGAGCATGGCATCACTGCTGAGCCACTGCAGCTGGCCTTCGTTCCATCTTAAGAAAACTTCCTGGGACCAGCAGATGGTGTAGTGCTTATGTTGCTGGATTCCCACATGGGTGACCACGGCTCCAGACCCGGACCCAGTGGCTGGAAACTCACACTGGGTGCGTGTGTGTGCATGCCCAAAATCCTGCGAGGAGAATGGAGGAAAAGGGATTGCGGTATGACCTTCCCGCCCGGGTGTAATTTCTCTTTCCCGCTCACTCTCTCTCTTTCTCTCCAATGAGTACATGTGCCCTAGGGTGAAAACCTCTACAAAAACAAAGAAAATTTCCTTTAGGACCAGCCTGTAGTGTGGTGGTTAAGGCAGCTGAATCCCACATGGCCAAGACGGTGGTTTGAGTCCCAGACCCAGCAGCTTGAGAAACATGCCAGACGTGTGTGTGTGTGTGTGTGTGTGTGTGTGTGTGTGTGTATGTGTCCGACATCCCAGAGGGAGGGAGATGGAGGAGAAGGAATTGCAATGTGACCATGTCCCATGGGAGCTTTCTCATCCCCCCCTGCCCTGTCTCTTTCTCGTGACTCATCATTGATCATAATTATTATTGGGCATCATAACTAGGATCTATGGAGGATGCAGAGATGAATGAAATATATTCCTGTTCGTCAGTAGTTTGTAGTACATATGAATTTATGCTCCCCTGTGTCTTGTTACTATATTAATAGATGCAACTTGAAAATTCCACTTATACTTTCTATTTGCTCTTCATTCCCAGTGCTGCCGGCCCAGCCCTGAGTCTCTCTTATTGGAACGTCCTGTGTTTTAGGTGCTCCATAAATGTATCCATCTTAAATGAGCCGATCTATCTTTATTATAAAACTTCGCATGTGGCTTCCTTTATTTGTCTATTTTATCATACTGCTGCCAGGTTGATCGTCCTTAAACATAACTTTCATCTAAACAATGTATCAAAAATCATCTGTAATTAAAAGAATGTGATCCTGTTTTCTGATCTGTCAAAACAGCCAGTATAGAAAAAAACGGTAATGTTGGGGACCAGCAGGTGGCGTGGTGGTTAAGGTGCTGGATACTCCCACATGGCCGACTGTGGTTTGAGTCCCAGACCTGGTAGCTTGCTTTCTCACTTCCTCTCTCTTTTTCTCTCTCTCTCTGTTCAAATTAAAATAAATGAATGAATAAATAAAATTAAATAAATAATTCTTTAAAAATAAAAGAAAGAAACATAACGTCCGATTGTCAGGGCCCCGTGAGGTGTGGGTCCCTCCTCTGCATCTTCTGTGCTTCCCCGATTCATTTTGCTTCAGCCCCACTGGCCTTCTGGTTGTGTTTTGAGTGCACGCCTCTGCCTTGGGGCCTGACTGACTGGTGCCTCTGTCTCCTGTGTCCTTGTCTCCCTCCTCTCCTTCAGATCTGTACTCGGCTGTCACCACACAGCGAGGCTGTCCATGCGTTCTTGTCTAAAATCCAGCCCCTCCCCAACAGCGTTTGTCTTCCTTTTTTTTTTGTACAGTATTTAAATTTTCTTTTGTCACAGAGTGCATGTGCATCAGAGGGAGAGAAAAGGGGGCAATCATGGTCATGGGTCATGCCGCAGTCCTTTTCCCCGTTTCTCCCAGCAAGATCTCAGGGATGCAGACACATGCACCTGGCATATTTCCCAAACTGCGGTAGCCAGGATTCAAACCACAGTTAGCCACGTGGAGTCCGGCTCCCAGTGCGTCGTCCTTAACCACTGAGCTGCAGGGCTGGCTCATGCCTTCCCTTCTTTTGTTCCTCCTTAGCCTTCCATTGGTATTATGCTGCCTTATGTTTACCTTTTTTTTTTCTTTTTTTGGGGGAGGTGTGGGTTGGGTGGGAGGGTCTGCTTCTTCCATCAGAGCGCACAAGGGCAGACTGTCTGGTTCACTGCTGTGTTCCTGGGGCCCGTGACAGCCTGGCACTGGGGTGAATGGTGATGGCAGACACTGTTAAAGGACTCAGGTGAGTATTAGTGAAGGGGTGGTGAGACACATGTACACATTTTTTTTAAAGAATTATTTAACTCTTCTTTCTTTATCTTAATTTGACCAGAGAGGGACAGAATGAGAGAGTGAGAGAGAAAGTGAGAAAGCCAGCCGCCAGGTCCAGGACTTGAACACGGTTGGCCACGTGGGAGTTCAGTCCTCTTAACCATCTTACCACCTGCCGGCCGTAGACACGGACTCTTGAACTACTGATGGCAGCATTAATTGTGTCATCTTCTTAGAAAGTACTCTGGCTGTATGTTTAAGAACCTGACACTTTTTTTTTTTTAAAGAATTATTTTTATTTTATTTTATTTATTATTATTATTTTAAAAGTTTGATGAGAGAGTGGGGGAAAGTGAGAGAAAGCGAAAATGAGAAAGCAAGATGCCAGGTCCAGGACTTGGACTGCAGTTGGTCACGTGGAAGTCCAGAGCCGTAGCTGCCATGCCCCCTGCCAGCCCCAAGAACCTGACTCTTTTTGTGTATCTTTTCACCTAGAAGTCCCGCTTCCAGATATCTAATCTCAGCAACTGATCAGAAGTACATGTAAAACTTAGAACCCAGACATGCTCACCTACTTTTTACATTTTAAAATATTTATTTTTTCATTTTAAAATCGTGATAAAATACATGTGCAATTAAATTTGCCGTTTTAACCAGTTTTAAAGAATTATTCATTTTTATTTTCTTTGTTGTTATTATTATTATTATTAATTTGACCAGAGAGAGGCAGAGAGGGAGAAAAAGAGATAGTGAGAATGCAGGCCGCCAGGTCTGGGACTTGAACTGTGGTCTGCCATGTGCGAGTCCAGGACCCCAACCATTGCACCACCTGCCGGCCCCTCCATTTTAACCATTTTTAAAGTGTACAGGCCAGTAGTGCTAAGTACATTTGCATTATTGTACAGTGGTTCCAGAACTCTTTTCATCTTGTAAAACTGAAACTCTATTAGATAATTAACTCCCCACTCACCCCCAGCCCCTGGCACCCACCATTCTGATTTTGACGACTCTAGATTCTTCGTGTAAGTGACAGTGTCTGTCCTCTGTGACTAATTTCACTTAGCATAATGTCCTCAGGGTTCATCCATGTTGTAGCTTGTGTCAAAACCGTGTTCCTTTTTTTTTTTTTTTTTGGAGATGTTTTCGCTATAGGGTGCGTGCATTCGCCAGACAGAGACAGAGAAACAGAAAGTGAGAAATCACCCCCCAGGGGGATGGCCACACTGCAATCCCTTCTCCTCCATTCTCCTCTCGGGATCTTGGGCACACACGCACACGCGCCCGGCGTGAGTTTTAAGCCACTGGGTCTGGGACGCGAACTGCAGTTGACTACGTGGGAGTCCAGCGACACAGCCATTACGCTAACTGCTGGTCCCAAAACCGTGTTCCTTTTTAAGGCCGAAAGATGTTCTGTTGTGCGTGTATCATACTTCGTTTATCCGTTCATCTGATGATGAACAAATGGGTTGTTTCCCCACCTTTCGGCTGTGGTGAACATGGTTGTACAAATATTTGTTCAAATCTTGGCTTTCAGTTCTTTGTGCATATACCCAGAAATGGAATGAATTTTTGAGGAACTAAACTTTTCTTTTAAATAGCAAAAATTGGGATCAGCAGGTGACATAGTAGTTAAGATGCTGGACTCCCACATGGTTGACTGTGGTTCAAGTCTTGGATCTGACGGCTTGAAAATCACGTATGTGTATCTGCTCCAAATCCCGAGATAATTGAGAAGGGATCATGGTGTGATTTCTCACTTCTTCTCTTGCCGTCTTTCCTCTGTCTCTCTCCGGTGAGCGCATGTGCCCTATAGCCAAAACCTAAATAAATAAGTAAATATAAAGAATTACAAACTGTCTGAAAGTCCAGCATTGACGAATGATTAAGCAAACCTAGAGTATATATCAATACGTTAGATGTTATTTACAGTTATATTTGTAAAGTCATTTTTCTTAAAAATGATTTTATTTAACTTTATTATTATTTTTAGAAATTTGACCTAGGAGAGACAGAGGGAGGGGGAAACTGAGAAAGCAAGCTGCCAGGTCCAGGACTCAAACCATGGCTGGCCATGAGGAAGTCCAGTGCCTTGAACTGCCTCAACACTTGCCGGCCCCACATTTATAAAGTTTTTAATGACACGAGGAAATGGTCGAAAGAACAAAATAGTCTAAATTTTATTTTAAAAACTGCATATGGGGCCAGCAGTGGCATGGTGGTTAAGGTGTTGTACTCCTTTATGGCTGACTGCAGTTCAAGTCCTGGATCCAGTGGCTTGAAAACCACGCCAGGTGTGTGTCCATGCCTGCCCAAAATCCTGAGAGGAGAAAGGAAGTCGAGGGATTGTGCGTGGCCGTCCCACCTAGGAGGCAATTTCTCACTTTTCCTCTCTTTGTCTCGGTCTCTGGCGAGTGTGTGTGCCCTATGGCAAAAACCTAAAGCAAATAAACAAATCAAAAATAAACTGGATACAAATCAGGTAGGAGATACACTGAAAAGTTACTAAGAAACGCAGCGTGGTTTTTGTATTCGGTCTGTACTTTTCTGTAGTTTACAAACAGGCCTGACTTGTATTATCTATGGGAGAAGTGGAGAGTAAAACCTCCCGGAGTGCCCATTGTCTACTGTGCAGAACGTAGACCCTTCCAGAGTTGCTAGAGCTCTTCATGTTCTGGCTCTCCACCCTATTTTTTTTTCCCTCAATTTTGCCAGTGTGAGACAGATGGACAGGGACAGGGAGAAAGTACCCCCCAGTGGGGCGTGGTCATACTGCAGTCCCTTCTCCTCCAGTTTCCTTCTCCCTAGGACTTTGGTCCTGCACACGCCAGCACCTGGCCTGTCTCGAGTCCCGGGGTTCAGCACTTGAACTGCACGGTCTGCTACACAGAATCTGGCTGTCTTAACCACTAGGCCACAGAGCCGGCCCCAAACCCCATATTTCTTAATTCTCATTAGTCTTTTGTTTGTTTTTTAAAAATACCAGAAGCCTGAAACCAAGATGTCCCCAGGACTGCTCTCTCCCTAAGGGATCTTCTTTACAGGAGTTATGAAACTTTCTCGAATCCTCAGACTTGGAAACCCCAAAATACAGAGGTGCTTGCAACACTTTCCATTCCTTTTACATCCGTTTCATTTTTTTTTCTTTTTTTTAAGTTTATTTTGTTATAGAGCAAGTGCACTCGCCAGAGAGAGAGAGAAATCGAGGAATCACCCCTTGGTGGGGACGGTCACATCGTGGTCCCTTTTCCCCCATTCTCCTCTTGGGATTCTGGACACACACACACACACACACACATACACACACACACCTGGCGTGATTTTCAAGTTGCCGGGTCTGGGACTTGAACTGTGGAGTTGGCCATGTAGGATCCAACGCCTTAACCAGCATGCCATCTGCTGGCCCCGCTTCTGGTTTTGAAAGGCACTTGAATTCGTCAGTAGTCATGTCACCAAAGGCGGTCATTGCCATTGGGAAGCCATGTTTCCCTGGCATGCCCATCCTTGCTTATAGTGACCTGTACCCTCCTCCATTCCAGCGTGAAAACAGATGCTCGAAGAAGAGAAAGTAGCACATTCTGTTGGACATCCTAGTTTCCAGATGAGCGTTGTCTTGCCCAAGGGCAATTGTACAGTCAGTGACAAAGTTAGGCCGAAACCTGGGTTTCCTGATCCTTTTTTTTTTTGAGAGAGATTTTTGCTATAGTGTGTGTGTGCTCGCCAGAGAGACAGAAAGTGAGAAGTCACCCCCTAGGGAGGATGGTCATACTATCCGGTCCTTTCTCCATGGCACACACACATATGCGCCCAGCATGAGTTCGAAGCTGTTGGGTCCAGGACTTGAACCATGGTCGGCTCTGTGGGAGTCCAGCACCTTAATGTCTCTGCCTTGTGCTGGCCCCAGTTTCCTAATTCTTAATCCAGTGTTATTTCAGGCTGCCTCTTATTAGCCTTTAATCAGTAAAACAAAACAACTATGGTATTACCTCAAAGAGATTGTGACATTTTTGCAAGCGTAAAGTGGACGGGGCACTTGTTTCAAAAAATTCATGGACAGAGTGTATTATGAAAAAGATATGCATCAATTTCAAAGCCTTTGAACCAAAATAAAGTTAATTCTATTTTCCATAAACTTTATTTTTGAGAGTTTTTTTTTTTTTTTCTTTTGCTATAGTGTGGTTGTGGGAGAGATAGAGAAAGCAAGAAATCACCTCTCAGGGGGGTGGCCACGCTGCAATCCTTTCTCTTCCATTCTCCTGTCAGGATTTTGGGCATGCACACACACACGTGCCTGGTGTGAGTTTTAAGCTGCTGTGTCTTGGACTCAAACCATGGTAGAATACGTGGGAGTTCAGTGTTGTAACCATTATGTCATCTGCTGGTCCCTCTGTGAACTTTTTGATGTCCCTGTGTATGGTGTATGTCATCTTTTCTTTTGCATATATTTTTCTTTCTTTTTTTGGGGAGAGGTTTTTGCTATAGGGCACGTGCGCTTGCCAGAAAGACAGAGACAGAAAGCGAGAAATCACCCCCAGAGGGGATGGCCATGCCGCAATCCCTTTTCCTCCATTCTCCTCTCGGGATCTTGCACACGCACGCACACGTGCCCGGCGTGAGTTTAAGCCACCGGGTCTGGGACTCAAACCGTGGTCGACTACGCGGGAGTCCAGTGACACAGCCATTACACCAACTTCTGGTCCCATGTGTTTCTTCATTCATTGATTGAAAAGAAGCCAAACTGCCTCCTCCTGGACACCGTCCCCCACCTTTCTCATATCTTTCAACCCCCAGCCATGCTAAGGGGCCCAGTGCTCTCTCGCCTCTGCCTCATGTGCTGTTCCTTTGGCTAGCGATGCTCTTCCTCCTCTTCTTTTTTCCGAACCATTACATGAGCTGAGCTGAGTTCTACAGAGCAGGCCTTTAACCACCTGCCTTCAGGCCGAGTTAGGTGTCCTCTTTTGTGTTGTTATAGGACCCTTGTTTACACCTCAGATGTCACAGTGTGGATCTCCCCCAGCCCCACTTTGGTTACTTCTTCTTTTTTTTTTTTTTTAAGAATTATGTATGTGATTTTATTTATTATTATTATTATCGTTTATTTGACCACAGAAAGACAGCGAGAGAGAGAGGGAGAGGGAAAGTGAGAAACAGGCCTCCAGGTCTGGGACTTGAACTGCAGCCAGCCATGTAGTGTCCAGTGCCTTAAGCATCACACCACCTGCCAGCTTCTGTTTTTTCTTTTTCTTTTTTTTACAGCATAAAGTCTTTTATTTTTTCTTATTTTTTACATTCAGTCACTGTATACCTTTACAACATTGAAAATGAATTTTCCCAGCATGAATACCCTACCCTGTATCTGAGTCCAGTCAAGACATTACCATCCAGATTGTCCTCAGCGGGTAATTTTCCTTTTTTTTGGTCCATCGAATGCGTTCCGCCCCCTCCCGCTCCCGTTACTTGGTGTTTACGATGATGTTCTTCTCTAATTGGATGGTAGCTCATTGAGGTCAGGACTTTTGCTTAGTTCAACTCTGGGTTTCCCACTTAGAGGTGCTCAGTAGATGTTTGCTTTCTCAGCAAAGCTGTTTCGGTTCTGTCATGGATTGCTTTCCGTCAAGACTGGGCCGAGACGGGCCTCCTGTCCTCTCCAGTTCTGACATTTTCCGTAAATATTTATTTTGTCATGTGCAAGGCAGTGTATAAAGCAGAAAGCTGTTTTTGCATGTTGTGCAGGTCCTCAAGGACACACGGGGGAAAGTCCTAACTGTAGTTTTAAAAAAAGTCAGAGGGACCAGCAGATGGCGTAATGGCTATGTCGCTGGACTCCCTTGTAGTCGACCCGGTTCGAGTCCTGGACCCGGTGGCTTTAACTCACCTTGGGCGCGTGTGTGTGTGCATGCCCAAGATCCTAAGAGGAGAATGGAGGAGAAGGGATTGTGGTGTGGCCAACCCCTGGGGGTGATTTCTGGCTTTCTGTCTCTCAGTCGCTGTCTTTCTGGCGAACGCACATGCCCTGTGGCAAAAACCTCTCCCCCTCAAATTAATAAAATAAATAATAAAATAAAAAAGGCAGAACGAGTTCATTGGTGCTGTAGGGCCTATTCTGAGGTGCGTTAGCCCGGAGAGGATGGAGATGTTCCGTAGGAGCAGCATCTGAGAAGGGTTCGAGGGAGGTTCGAGCCCTCCAGTTGAAAACAGTGCAGGGAAGGGCACAGCCAGGAAAGCAGTGCGGAGAGTGGCGAGCAGTTGGTCTGACCGGCTCGTAAGGTTCCTCACTGTCTCCGCAACGCGCATACTGATTTATCGTGGTATTTATTGATTGTTCTCCTGAGTCTTTATATTTTGCTCTTAGGGATATGTGAAAGCATCTAGTGAATGGGACGCCTGTGCTGACAGAAAAGTCTCTTGTGGGGCACTTTTTATCCTGAAAGATTCGGAAGCTCTTGTGGTAGCTGCTGTTCTAACGAAGTGTCATTTTTTTTAAAAGGTCTTTTCTTCTCTGCTTGTGCAATTCCTCTGAGCCTAAATTCTTCGCTCCCAGGCTAGATAGGGTAAGCCTCAGGGAAAGCGCATTAATAATTGAACACCCACAGGCATTACGGCTGCAGCCCTGAACTTGGAATGTTTTCCATAGCTTGAAAGAGTTACTTAACTGCTTTGATTTACGACAAGGATAGGAATTAAAGTACCTTTGGGGAAGGATTCTTTCCCAGCTGTTTGCTTTTCAAATAGGAAAACCTCAGGACGAGGTAATAACAAGGAACCCTCTCCCCTCTCGGAGAAAACAGTACTGGGTTTTGAGAGAGGACAGCATATCTGCTGTATCAGTAGCCATGTTTTCCTTTAAAATACAATTCTGGATCTACTTCGAGTAGCTCTTCACCAAATGCCAGAGCTTTTTGCTCATAGTAAATGTTGGTAAGATAAGCGTAACCCATTCAAGAACTGATTTTTTTTTTCCTTCTAAACCGCGACTTGGTCTGAGCTGGTTTGTAGCCGTTGACCTTGCTGCCATAAACTCTCCAGCCGTCTGTCCGTCTCTGCTCTGGCATACATCGCCGTCGTTTCCCCCTGCTTCCTTGTGTTATAATCCTTTTACAGTTCCCTGGGTTTCAGAATAAACCCATAAAGGGTTTAGTTTTATACTGAATAGCCATATTTCACGGAGTTCTAAAGGTGTGAATAAGTGCAGGCTGACAAGAGCTTTTGACTTGAAATGCTTTTGTTTTTATATTTTAGAAAAATGTAATCGTCTTCCAATGTTTTACATTGTAATGATGTTATGTATTGGTTTGAATTTTAAAAATATTTGGAAATACTTATAAAGAAGGGGAAAAAAAAACCCACTGAAAATCCACAGGTGAAAAGGCCGGTCTCATCATTTTTTATGATCACATTTCGAAAGTCATTTCTGTTTTTGAAACATTTGTATTTCTTCCTGTGAGCAAGATTGTCCCTGTAGCTCATGGAGCTCACAGGCTGGTGGGGGAGACCGAGGGGAAGCCATCACACAAAGAAACGGCCTGGTCTCAGGAAAAGCACTTTGTGCCCCGAGAGTAGTGGCAGGTGGGAGGCGAGGGACGCAAGTGGCTTTGGGTGACTTGAGATCTGACAGGTAAGTAGGAATTAGCTGGAGGAAGTTTGGGTGTGGAGAAGAGACTGGTACAGGAAGATGTGGAGTGGGAGGCAAGGCTTTATACTAAAGGAACTGAAAGCTGATTAGTGTGGCCGGAGCACAGTGTGTGCGTGTGTGTGTTGTGTGTGTGTGTGTGTGTGTGTGCGTGTGTGTGTGTGTGTGTGGTGGGCCATATAACATGGGATGGAAGGGGCCAGATGGGGCACAGTGGTCAAATGTGCAGTTCTGAGAGACTGACCCCATGGAAAGGATGTGGGTTCGCACCCAGAGACCTCCCTGAATACACCCGCTGCACACATGTCCGAGCTAGATGAGGCTGGGGGGGGTGTGGGGTTGAGACCCTTTTGGAGGGGTTTTCTCTTTCTCTTTCTCTTACTGTCTCTCTTACTCATAGAAGAAATAAATAAATAAACATGAAAGTAAAAATGTGATGGGCAAAGTTATCAAGGACTGCCTAGCTAGCTGTTACATACCATACTAAGGGTTCTAGCCTGCCTGCCTGCCTGCCTTCCTCTCTCTCTCTCTCTCTCTCTTCCCCTCTCCCTCCCTTCCCTCCCTCCCTCCCTTCCTTCTTCTTTTTTCGGGGGAGGTGTTGTTGTTAATAAACAGTGGTATATTTTCATAAACCAAACTGAACTTGATTGAGGAGAGTGGCGTACCTTGCATATCTGCAGGCCTCTTTCCTGCGGGGTTAGAGGAACACAGCTGAATACCATGTCTGCTGTGTGGCATCTCTTGTTACTTTGTTGCTTTTATTGAGGTCTGAGAAGAAAACTGGTTTCGCACAGATACCTAGTTGGAAAAATAGAACATTTCCACCGCCAGCAAGGATGTACTTTGGAATATTGGCATACGGAGTGTGACAGGATCAGTGTTCTGTTTTGAAAAGGTGGCACTCTGTGCAGAAAATTTGTTGGAGAGAAGTGAGAAAGGATGCAGAGAGCCTGGCCTCCGGGGACGTTTGCAGAAGCCTGGTGAAGGATGATGACAGCGGGCTTCAGGTGACGGTGCTGGGTGCTGAGGTAGAAGACCTCCCCTTCTCCCTGATCTGGGGAGCAGGGCCGAGGGCTGCTGTGACCCCTGTGATCGCTGACACTGAGCCCCAGAGTCAAAGCCAAGCAGTGAGTGAGCAGACGTCTGGGACTGGCCCATCAGTGTCAGACCCCAGACCACCACTCTGCCTCGTCAGGCAGGGCACCTGCCTTCTGGGGACTTCGGTATCCTCTGACACTGCACTGCCAGACGTGCCAGCCCTATGCCCCAAAGCTAGCATAGGCCGCATGCTCACACTGACGCGGCAGACTGCTCTGTCGGGCGCACTAGGTATCTTTCCAATCACTGCTCCCTTTGCTGAGGGGTCAGCTCCTTCCCAGCATTTGGTTGAGAATAGTTGTATTGGGCTGGCAGGTGGCATGGAGGTTAAGGTACTGGATCCCACATGGCTGACTGTGGTTCGAGTCCTGGACCTGGTGGCTTGAGAATAATGCCAGGAGCCTATGTATGCGTGCCCAAAATCCCGGGAGGAGAATAGAGGAGAAGGGATTGCGGTGTGGCCATCCTCCCACTCCCAACAGGGGGATGATTTCTCACTTTCTCTGTCTCTCTCTAGCAAGTGTACACTACACGCTCTAAAAGACTTTCTAAAAGAGAGAGAGAGAGAGAATAGGTACATCCCTAAAGGCGCCATTGAGAGACTTGCTTGGTAGTTCTGGTCTACCGAGCAGACGGACCGTGTCTTGGCGCTGTCCTGGCACTGTGGTCATTATAGAAGAGGCCGACCATGTGGCTCCTGTGTTCTCTCTCTAGGGGAGGAAGGACTACATACATGATTGCGATGCAGAGACTCCTGTTGTGGGCATCTGCAGGGTGCCGTGGAGTCCAGAGGAAGGACACCAGCCTGAGAGTTAGGCAGAGTGAGGCAAAGACCGCTGGCCAGGGCGACGCTGGTCGTGTCAGGCACCGTGTGGTGTTACTGCGACCAAGATGAGAGCGAAGTGTCGTCAGGCAGAGGTGCCCAGGAAGTAGTCAGCTGACAGATTGGGTAAGGGAACATACTCCGGGGGTAAAAATGAAAAGCTTGTAAGTTACCAGGGTTCAGGTTTCAGGTTGGGAGGAACTTGCCTTCAGCGTTACCAAGTGGGAATACTGTGATACACAGCGTGTCGCCATGTTTTAGGGCTGAGCTAATACCATTAGTTAATTAGTATGTTAATATCTTGTCAGGAAGTCAATTTCCTTTGAAAGTGATTTGGGAAAACGGACTCATTGTAAGGGAAGCACTTTTTTTCAACAGAGTAAGCATGAAACAACTTCTGAGACAGTCACTTGGTCACTTTGTTTTACAAAACATAGACTTTTCTCTCTCATGGGCCATGGGGATGCATCCGTCTAAGCCCACGTCATTCTGTGGGCTTTGAACACCTGCGGTTTTTGTTTAAGTTTGTGTGCCGTGTTCATGATAGAGGATGCACATGCCTGCACGAGAGGAAAGCTTTTCCAGCAGGTCCCCATGGTGCAACGATGCCCTTCCCCCAGCGCGTCAGAAGCCTGGGCACATACGTGTGACGAGCGTGTCAGCCATGCGGCTTCCAGCGCTGCAGTTCAGTTTGTGCCCGTCTGCACCGCCAGGCTGGGCCTACCTGCAGGCTTTCAGTGAGAACTCGAACCTACCTCTGTGTGTTTTGGGTTATTTGTCTGAACTTTTTAGAAACGGATTTTAAGACTTTTTTTTTTTAAATGAATACTCTTTCAAGTAAGCTCCCGTGGAAGTCACTGCCCTTGTTTTCCTGAGGAACCTGTGCTGGGGGCCAACACAGTCTCCCGGGCCCTGGAGGCGCTGTGGGCGTTACTGGCACACCTCACGTTGGTGAGTGACACGGCCAGTACGGTAAGCGAGGAGCGTAAAGGCCGATGTCTTGTGGCATGTCATGGCGCCCAGGGAATGTACACGAGCTGAGATGTTTTTTCATTCTTTAGAGAGATTTTTGCTATAGGGCACATGCGCTTGCCAGAAAGAAAGAGAGAGACAGAAAGCGAGGAATCACCTCCCGGGGAGATGGCCATGCTGCAGTCCTTTCTCCTGCATTCTCCTCTCTAAATTTGGGCGTGCACACACACATGCCTGGTGTGAATTTTAAGTCTCCAGGTCTGGGACTCGAACTGTGGTCGACTACATGGGAATTCAGTGGTATAACCATTCTGCCATCTGCTGGTCCCAGGCGTTAGAAATCTGACAGGTAGGGTATGCATAGGGTGATAGAAATCTGCTGTAATCGTTTTCATTTATTCTGAGTGGTACTACGGGTGCACAATAACGTACACATCTGTAGAGGAAATGCATAGTCTTGCAGGATTGTGGACGCTTCGTGAGGCGAATACTCACCGACTGCTGAGCGAGACAGACCGAGGAAGGGGATTCCCACGCTGGAGAACTGGTTGTAAGTCCGAGCGGTCGTTAAACAGGTTGTTGAGAGAGGAGTGGCTGTGTATAGTTCTCTTCAGTGTTTCGATGCAACTTAACCAAGACCTATGAGTTCTGCTTCAGCGCTTGGACAGAAGGCCGATGGTTCTGTGCTGGAACCGCAAGGTGCAGGGACCAGCAGGTGGTGTGGTGACTGGGGTGCTGGACTCCCACGTAGCTGACCATGGTTTGAGTCTCAGCCCTGGTGGCTTGCTTCCTCACTTTCCCATTCTCTCTTTCTGGTCCAATTAAAAAATAATAACAATAAATAAAAATTAAATAAATAATTTTAAAAAAAGAATTTCATTTGGTAGGGATGTCATTGTGAAGTCAGTTAGTATACTACAGGAGTACTTGGAGTTATTTCTTGAGCATAAGTGAGAAAATATAACTTCGATGCGTTGAATTACCTAACTATTCTCAGGGACCAGTTATTGAGCTCGAACATGTCTGTTCTACTGGTTATAAGATGGAATTTTTGGATAGTGACTTGAAATCTCCCAGTGAAGAATTATGGGAAATAAAACTCTTAAAAAAAAAGTAACTGGTTTCATTTAAATTGCTTCTTAAACATGTAATCTAGCAACGAGGACAGGTTTTTAGATGATAACCCTAATTCCATTTAAGTCTTTACTCTCTGCCAGGTACGGTCTATTTAATTTTAGCTGACAATAGCCCAGGGAAGTAGGAATTATTAGTTCTAATTCATAAGTCAGGAAACGGAAGCTCAGAAAGGCCAAGTCATGGACTGGCCTCGTCGCCTAGTGGTTAAGGGTGTCAGAACCCACATGGCCTACCATGGTTTGAGTCCTGGCCCTGACAGCTTGAAAAACATGACAGGAGTGTGTGCACGTGTGTCCAAAATCCTGACAGGATGTTAATAGAGGGAGAAGGAATTTTGGTGTGACATACCCCTTGGGGGGGTTGGAGTGTGCTTTTTTCCTCTCCGTCACTGTTTCTGGCAAGCACGTACCCCTTCTACCAAGAAAGTCTTAAGAAGGTCAGGCACCTACTCAAGGTTGCTCAGTGTCCCCCTTGTTGAGGCCCAGCTTTGGTGCCTTGTAGCACCACTGCTAGGGAAGCTGGAAACCGCATGGGAGGCCTGGGTTCTGTCCTTAGGCCAGCCCGAACACACCTGTACATGTATGTAACCCTAGAGGCTGGGCAGCTAGGGGAGGAGAATCACAACCTGGCAAGACCCTGTCAAGAATGTAGATCTTGGGACCAGCAGTTAGCATAACGGCTATGTTGCTGAACTCCCATGGAGTTCACTGTGGTTCGAGTCCCAGACCTGGTGGCTTAAACTCATGCTGGGCGCATGTGCATGCGTGCCCAAGATCCCAAGAGGAGAATGGAGGAGAAGGGATTGTGGCGTGGTCATCCCCACTGGGGGGTGATTTCTCGCTTTCTGTCTCTCTGTCTCTCTCCGTCTTTCTGGCTAGTGCACGTGCCCTATAGCAAAAAAAAAAAAAAAAAAAAAACCTCTCAAAAAAAAAAAAAAAAAGAATGTAGATCTTTGGGTCAGGCCCATAGGGCAATGGTTAGATGCTGCATGGAGGAAGCCGGATCCCACATGGCTGACCAGGGTTTGAGTCCTAGCCCCATTGACTTGAAAAACATGTGGGGCATATGCCCAGTGTCCTGACAGCATGGAGAACTGAAGGAAAAAGGATTGTGGTGTGACCAGTTCCCATTGTGAGTGTTTTCTGCCTTTCATGCACACATACCCTCGGGCATTAAAACAAAACAAAACAAAAAGGAATGCCTTTTCTCTCTCCCTCTCATTAAAGCAAAAAAGGCGTTTATTGAGTCTACCGTGTGCAGGGCACGGTGCTGCTGGGCTGACACGGGCAGTGCAGTCCGGCCCCCTGTTCACTCCGGGGTTTGCAGCAGTGGCTGAGCGGGAGGAAAGACCTGTCAGTAGTTACTGGCTAACCTGGTGCTTTGAGGTAGGTGAGTAAACATCGTTAAGAACAGCTCAGGGGAGTGGGGGTGGGTGGAGACTTTAAGGGGAAGTTTGCTTTTGAGGAGGACCTTGGAAGATGGGCACGATTTCAGCTGGGAAGAGACAGGGATAGGAGAGGTCATGCCCCCTGGAGGGGACATGAGCAAGGACAAGGAAGAGAGAATACTGGGAGACAGAAAGGTACACTGGTCTAGAAGAGAAAGCTTTTTGAGTGCTAGGATAAGTGGACTGGGTAGTTCTGTTTAACATTTAGCAAGCATCTATTAAGTTCAGTCGCTGTTTATTTTATTTATTTTTTTCTTCTTGGGGGGGAGGTTTTTGCCATAGAGCGCATGTGTTCACCAGGGAGAGAGAGAAACAGAGATAGTAAGAGGGAGAGTGAGAAATCACCCCCCTAGGGGGGATGTCCATGCTGCAATCCCTTCTCCATTCTCCTCCTGGGATCTTGGGCACATACATGTACATACGCCTGGTGTGATTTTCAAGCCACCAGGTCTGGGACTCAAACTGAGGTCGGCCGTGTGGGAGTCCAGCGACGTAACTGATATACCATCTGCTGGTTCCAGGCACTGTTTATTTATTTATTTGTTTGTTTTGCTAGAGGACATGTACACTCTCTGGAGAGAGAGAGAGAGAAATTAAGAAAGCACTCCTTATGGAGCGAGGCCACGCAGCAATCCCTTCCCCCATCCTCCTTCAGGGATTTGGGCTCGCGTGCACACCCTGCGTGCCTCTGAAGCTGCTGGGTGTGGGATTTACACTGCACAATTGACCATGTGGGATCCAGTTGCTTGGATGGCCCCAGTCATTGTTTTTATATTAGGAAATCAACAACTATTGTTTTTCGCATTGTATGGCTTTCTTACCAGAGACGTTCAGACCGAGTTCTGACATGTCTAAGATCAGCTTTCGTCCTGGGAATTATGCCCCGATGAAAGAAAACCATCTTTTAAAGACATTGACTAATCTCCCAGTTTAATTTTGATTCAGTTTAAGGCGCCATATTGTCATTGATCCTGCATGTTGAGGTATGTTGGACTGCTCACTTTGGAATCGCCTGTTTGCTTGTTTGGAATAAATTGCTAACCCTGTCACAGTCTAGAACACAAACTCAGTAGCAGTCGCCGAGGGAGAGAAAGCTGGAGGTCCTGAGTGAGGGGTATCCCAGAGGGCCTGCTTGTCTTTTTTTCTAACTGTGTTGAGTAATTTAGGATTTTCCCGTATATTTTGTTTCAAAAAGCAATATTGTATGGAAAGCAAATGAATTTAAGTGAATGTAATTTGAAGTCAGATGGCTTTGGCACGTCTTCACCCTAAAAAGATTCCCTTTTGCAATACTGGACTTTTGAGTCTGAATTGTCTTGTTCTGAACTCGAGCAATTTGTACATGCTTTTTTTTTTTTTTTTGACTTGATTTTATGCTTTGGTTTGTGATAGCTATTTCAGATTGGCACTTAAAAAAAAGAATTATTGAATTTGATGGATTATTATTATTTTTAATTTGCTGTAGCATATGTGCTCTCACCAGAGACAGAAATAGAGAGAAAGGGAAAGTGAGAAAGAAAACCGCCAGGTTCAGGACTCAAACTGTAGTCAGCTGTGTGGGAGTCCAGCACCTTAACCATCATGGCATCTGCTGGCCCCCAGACTGGCACTGCTTTTTTTTTTTAAGGGATATTTTTGCTATAGGGCTCATGCACTTGCTGAAGAGATAGAGAGACAGAAAGCAAAAGTCACCCCCCCAGGGGGGATGGCCACGCTGCAGTCCCTTCTCCGTTCTCTTCTCTCTCTCTTTTTTTTGGAGAGGTTTTTGCTATAGGGCACGTGTGCTTGCCACAAAGACAGAGAGAGACAGAAAGTGAGAAATCACCCCTTGGTGGGGATGGCCATGCTGCAATCCCTTCTCCTCCATTATCCTCTCGGGATCTTGGGCATGCACGCATATCGACCAGGTGTGAGTTTAAGCCACCAGGTCTGGGACTCGAACCACAGTTTACTGCATGGGAGTCCAGCGACATAGCCATTACGCCAACTGCTGGTCCCTCTCCGTTTGCTTCTTGGGATCTTGGGCATGCATGCACATGCACCCAGTGTGAGTTTTAAGCAGCCAGGTCTAGGACTCGAACCGTGGTTGACTATGGGTGTCCAGCGACTTAATCATTACGCCATCTGCTGGTCCCCAGATTGGCACTTTTAGAATCTCTTTTTAGATGACAGCCTGAATTTGAAGTGTACTTTCAGATGTGAGGCAGAGAGGGCTATCCTGGTTGGGCAGTTTCCAGCGCAATCATCTTATCGTTTTGTGTCCCATGTACGCACGCACATTTCATCCACCTGTGAAATAAGTTACTTCTGTTCAGGAGACAGTCTCAAGGTTTTTTGTTTTTAATTTTTTCTCTCCCTTTTTGGAGAAACAGAAGCACCCCAACAGGGTCTCATGCCGAGATCCAGACTTCCTCAGCCAACCAGGAGGGCAACCACATGCATGCTTGGGATGTACAGGCAGACCTGGGACCTGAACCCCCGGCTTTCCTATGGCTTCTGGCATTGCAGAGCGTTGCGCTCCTGCTGTGCCATTGTGGCTGGGCTTCCCGTGGTTTTCGTAGAAGAATAAATGGTGCTGTGTTTGTAACCCGGGAAGCTACGGTCTGGGTCTGCATCTATGTCTGGAGTATTGGATGTAGTCTACACTTTCCGTCGGGTTATTAATGCAGACAACACACATGCCTCGTTCTCTGAGAAAGCTGAGCCTTGGCACCAAGTGTCTGACTTTGAATCCAGATCAATAACTTCATGACAAGGGGCAAGGTCCTTAGCTTATCAGTTAGATGCAGGTTCCTCATCTCTAAAATGAGAATGTTCGGGTCCGGCACAGAGCTCGGCATAGGCCTGGCACAGGATGGGTGCTTGGTGAAGATGTTACCTTAGCCAGCCACAGTGACAGAGTGGTGGCAGCTCTGATGTGAACCCCTATGGGAAGGTCCTGGGTTCGCAACCTGAGTCCTGTCTGTACACACACGGGGTGTGCGTGTGCCCCTCATCCTTGCTCACCGACACGGGCTGGAGGGTGCTGTGAAGACTCTGTTGGGGGTCCTGTCTTTGTCTCTACCTCTTTCACAGAAGAAAAGCATAAACTTAAAAGAAAAGTAGTTTTTAACAACACTGTGATCTTTTATTTGCAATTCATTTAAAACTTAGGGGATGCTTTGAATATTGAGAGTTTTATTACCATTTTCCAATTTAAATGTGCACACTATTTTTAAATTTTTCAAAACATTTTATTTATTTTATTTTTGACAGAGTTTTGCTGTAGGGTATGTGCACTTGCTGCAGAGGGAGAGATAGCGAGAAATCACCCCCCGGGGGAATGACAATGCTGCAATCCCTTCTCCTCCATTCTCCTCTTGGGAACTTGGGCATGCGCACACACATGCCTGGCGTGAGTTTCAATCCGCCAGGTCCAGGACTCAGACCACAGTCAGCTACGTGGGAGTCTAGCACCTTGAACACTAGGTCACCTGCTGGCCCCCTCACTAATTTTTAATTGCCAGAGGGCACATATGCTTGCCAGAGAGAGACAGAGGCAGAGATGGAGGGAGAGGGAGCCCCTTCACCAGTGGGGATCGGCCAGAGGGGAAAAGCTGTCCTCTTCCCTCCACTCACCTTCCTGTCAGGATTTTGGGCACATGAGCACACGTCCTGGCCTGTTTTTCAAGTGCCTGGGGCCAGGATTTGAACAGCGAGTAGCCATGTGGGATCCTGCTCCCTTACCCACAGGACCCTCCGTAATGGGCATACCACAGGTACTCCTCACTTAATGACTGAGTTACTGCCATTTAGACAACTAGGACATTAGGCGACTTGGCCAGTATGTGAGGAGCTTAAAGGCAGATGTCTTGCAGTGTGTGGTGGCACCACAGGGCATGAATTTTCAGTAGATATCACACAACACCACACTAGGATAATGCAATTGTATCTACATAAAACACATCAGCTAAGAGCCAGAAAGCTACAAGACACATCATGACCAATCTACATCTGGCATCATTGTTTTTATTTAGTCTGAATATTAATAGGTATAATAAAGTACAATTTTTTTAAAGAGAGATTTTTGCTATAAGGGTTTATGTGTTTGCCAGAGAGAGAGAGAGAGAGAGAGAAGAAAGAAGGAGAAGGAATTGGAGCAAGGCCACCCCCCACCCTTGCCCATTGTTTTTCTCCTTCTGTCTCTCTCTCTGTGTGTCTCTGGCAAGCACACGTGCCATATAGGAAAAATCTCTCTTAAAAAAAAGTGGGGGGGCGGCAGGTGGAGTGGTGGTTAAGGGTGCTGGACTCCCACATAGCTGACCACAGTTCGAGTTCTGGACCTGGCAGCTTGCTTTCTCACTTTCTGTCTCTCTCTGGTCAAATTAAAATAAATAAGTGAAGATAAAAGAAAATAATTCTTTTTTAAAAAAAACCCCAAAGTACAAATTTATAAATGAAATACATAGTCTTGCACGACTGTGCACATTTCATGTAGTGAGTACTAACAGCCTGTGGGAAAGAGACAAAGAAAGGGGACTCCAGAGACTCACACAGACTCCTCGGACTCTCACTCCCAGTGCGGGGAGACCTGGCCGGAAGTCCCAGGGGCTGTTAACAGGTAGGTGGTTGAGGAAGGCGTGGCCGTGGCCGTATTGCGTGCTGCTAAATACCAGGCAGTCCTGACTGCAAGGTTATTGTCAGGCAGTAACCAGAAGTAACCAAGCTCGGAACATCTCTTGTTGTTATATCGATGTTATTATAATAAAACAATCAATATTCAACTAGTAAAAGCATTGGCATTTGTTTTTCTTCATCTGTATTTTTAACCACAATAAGATAAAACTACTGCTAAAATTTTGCTATTTGTTTTTTTCCTCTAGGACATATTTATCTTTAAAAAATGTTTTAACATAACTGATACTACATAGAATTGTATCGTTTTGTTTCCAATTTAATTTTATGTCCTAAATGCAGCATGCTTTTAAATGGCTGTGTAGAAACGTCCTGTCACATGGATTTTTAGACCATTCTTATCTCTGGTCCATTCTTCATCAAGTGATGTATCTGTGAGTGGAAAACACTCTCTTCTAGTAGTTTATCATTGAGTAATTTGCTTCTAATACTTCAGCCTTCATGAAGAGCCAAGAAATAGCTCTCACTTCTAAGACTCTGGCAATATGAAAATAAAGAGGATTTGTTTATGCCCAGGGATTTACTATATTTTTAGTAACGTTGAGACGATTTCTCTAGTAACTCACTTTAAGCACGTCTTATAAGAAGAAATATTTAGGGCCAGCCAGTGACATGGTGGTTAAGGTAGCTGGATCCCACCTAGCTGACTGTGTAGTTCTAATCCTAGATTTGGCAGCTTGGAAAACAGGCTGTGTGTGTGTGTGTGTGTGTGTATGTATGTGCGTGCGTGTGTGCATGTGTGTGTGTGTGCGTGCGTGTGTATATGCCCCAAATCCAGAGAGGAGTGAGGAGCCTGGAGAAGAAGGGATGGTGGCATGGGCATTCCTCCTGCGCGGTGCTTGCTTTCTTTCTTTCTTTCTTTTTTTTTTTTTTTTTTGAGAGGTTTTTGCTATAAGGCGTGTGCGCTCGCCAGACAGACAGAGAGAGACAGAGAGACAGAAAGTGAGAAATCACCCCCAGGGG
>NW_006204113.1:2420535-2450568 GCF_000334495.1 Tupaia belangeri chinensis
GTGAGTTTTAAGCTGCCGGGTCCAGGACACTAACTGCGGTCGACTACGTGGGAGTCCAGCGACATAGCCATTACGCTAACTGCTGGTCCCGTGCGCAGTGCTTCCTCGCTTTCCCACTTTCTCTCTCTGTCTCTCCAGTGAGTGCATGTACCCTATGCAAACTGAAAAAAAATTTAGTTAATTTTACTAATTATTATTATTAGTAGTATTTCTAATTTGCTGTAGTCATGGGCACTACCAGAGAGAGACAGAGAGAGAGAGAGAAAGTGAGAAAGCAAGCTGCCAGGTTCAGGACGCGGACTGTGGGCACGAGTCCAGTGTCTTAACCACCACACCATCTCTTGGCCCCAATATTTACATCTTTACAAGGGAAAAAATTAATGAAATGTTTTCTTCCTGTAAAATTAGGACTTTTATATTGTTTTTGGTTATTGGACTTAATATAGTATGGCTATCATATCAGCATTTTCATTATAAAATTAAAAGATCAGGTTTAATGATATGAAACTCCTATTTTGGAGATATTGCTCTTTCTTTGCAGTAGTTAATCTGTCTGAGAATTGCCAAAGGTATTCTACCATGGTGCAGAAAAAGGTCTTTTAGAGCTAGCTGAAAATTTTACAAAGTTTTTAAAAAGTTTGTCTAATCAGGTTAATAACAGAGACTTCTAACCCGAAATAAGGCATGTACTATTTTTTTAAAGAGGTTTTTGCCTCAGGGCACATGTGCTGACTAGAGAGAGACAGAGACAGTGAGAGGGAAAGTGAGAAATCACACCCCTGGGGGATGGCCACGCCGCAGCCCCTTCTCTGATTTCCTCCTGGCGTGATTTTCAAGCCTCCGGGTCAAGGACTGAAACTGTGGTCAGTCGTGTTGAAGTCCCACAATGTAACTGCTACACCATCTGCTGGCCCTGGCCTGTACATTTCTTAAAATGAAGAAAAATCCGATCTTGGTATTAAGATAAATGCAAAATAAAACAGTAAAATATCAGTTTTTGCTCGTGAAATACCCCCCCCCTCCATTTTAATGGTAAAGTTCAGTGCTGACCCAGATACGAGGCGATGGGGAATTCCTGGTGGGAACTGATGTGCTCTTCTGGTAAACATTTTTATTTGGGATTCTTATACTTCTAGTCATCTTTCCTGAGGGCATGGTCTTATTCAGGCACAGAGACATTTATCAGGGTATTGTTCATAGCAGAAAAATGTTAGAAACAACGCCAATGCCCAACAAAAATAGTTAACTCGATTTCAAATAAGGATATATTACACAGCTATGAGAATGATGCTTTCAAAGCATAATTAGTAACTTGGAGAAGTTCTTGCAATACGATGTACATTGTGTATGTATATAATACACCAATGTTTAATGATGGATTTGCAAAAAAGAACTTTTAAAAGACTAGAGAGACACTAAATAAGGTGTGTTTTCAAAGTGTTTCAAAGTTTCTTCAATGAGCGTTTATCTATAATCAGAAAGAAGTGAATAAACATAAATATAAGATAATGAGTTTGAACAAGTGGCCCTAAGCCACTCTTCAAATAGGATGTTACTGTAGGGGTTACAACATGTTATACCTACTTATTGAAAAAAAAAAAAGATTTCGTAGCATACATACCAAACTATTTTATGTTAGGTAAAATTGAACATTCAGACAGACACACATCTGAAATCACGTGGCCGATGAGTTTAAATGGACTCTAAGCTTCTTTGAGGAAAACTTCGGCACGATGTCATCAGGTCTGTAAGAACAGTTCTGCATTGCTTACTGAGTGGTAGGAGTAAGTGAAATGGGAAGAGAACCCAGTAATTCCAAAAGGGGAAGCCTTCTAAAAATGGGGACGAAAAGAGAACCTCCCTGTCCTTAATCGTGTGCCGTTCCCACCGCCTCGCCCCCCTGGCCTAGCTGGAATGCATAGTAACAGAAGTGATCCCCTTCCCTGGGACGCACTCTCAGTTACGGTCAGATAGCCATCTAGTGGAAAAAAGACTCTTTAAGAATGACTTCCCTCTGGACATCCAATATCATGTTTGTTCAGTTGGCTTGTCCAAACAATTTTTCTGTGTTTTCACCAGAGTAGTATCAACTTAGCATGAAGATTAAAGCTGCTCTCCGTCTGCTTTATCTGCCGTTCTTAATTAGAACCTGATGACAGAAATCAACTTTGATTCAAGGCTGATTGTTCCCGGAGAATCTCATTATTATTGTAGAATTGTGTCCTTCTCACTCTCTCTCTCTCTCTCTCTCTTTTAATCAACCACATTGATTCTGGGCATCTGTATGGTAGAGGTGTGAAGAAAACAGAGAAATACTTGTGTTCATGAGACATTTATTTCGTATCTGTTTTGCTAGATGCTGTGGGGCATATTAAAGTTGTCGAAAGTCTGGTAGGGAAGATAAAGCACGCACCAACAGAATTTCAGTTCATATATGAAGGGATAAGTCAGAGGGGCAGGCGCCAGGGCTGCAGATTCGGAGGCGGTATTTCTGCTTGTGCAGCGGAGTTCTCCCTCAGACAGGAAAGAAGTGAGCCCTTGTTTACGCGCTTTATTTTACTTTCAGAGAAAGACAGAGGCAACGGTTTTGTCTATCAGGTAAATAAGAGACTGCAGAGTGGCTTAATGAGTTTTCAAAAGTATTCTACAAATATTTACTGAGCCTACCTTCGAGTTTACAGTCAACCAATCGTAACTAAATATAATTTTGTACGTAAAATAAGGGACTGTTAAAAATTACTTGTAGAAATATTCAGTGAAGGGGGCTAATTCGATAGTCTCAGTGCAGAAATTGAGAAGGGTAGCCTTGGAATCAGGTGTCTTATAATGAATCAACTGACTGAGCTAGGGACCTGGACACACCCCGGGGCTTAGGCGGGGATGTGGCACATTAGGTAAAACGTCGCCTCGCACTGCCACCGGCTGGCTGTGGGCCTCGAGGTCAATTTTACCTTGTCTTTCTGCTCCTCAGCTTCTGATCTTTAAAACACCTTGAGGAGTCTTGTTAGGATTAAGGAAGGTACCATGGAGGTGTTCTCCCCTCTCCCCGTCAAGTTCAAGTGTTGAACCTTAATGGTTAGAGCGGTTATTAAGGGGGGGGCTCTTATAAGAAGTGATTAGGCCACGAGGGCCCCTCGTGGGTGATGGGACTGAGGCCCTTAACAAAGAGCCTTTACGGCACTCTTGGAGCTCTTGCCCTTCTCCACGCGAGGGCGTAGCTTTTCTTCTCCTCCAGAAGATGCAGCCATAGGCCACCATCCTGGAAGCAGAGACCTGCCCCTCACAGACACCGAACTGCCAGTGCCTTATCTGGGGCTTTGCAGCCTCCGGAACTGAGAAATTAATTTCTGGCTTGTAGTCATCACTCTGTCGTCTTCTGTTACAGCAGCACAAATAAGCGTCTCTGTGTTCAAAAACCCCAGCCATATAGTCTCTTCTTTATAAAGATTTGCTATAGGCCATATGTGCCTGTTGTGGGAGGGGGAAAGGTGAGAAAGGTGAGAAAGGACCCCCACCCCCTGGGGATAGCCCTGCCAGTCCTTTCTCCTCCGTTCTCCAGTTGGGATTTGGGGCACACGCAGGCTCAGCGTGTCTTTGCAAGCTGCCGGGCCCAGGACGCTCACTGCTCAGCGGGCCTTGTGAGACCCAGCTGCCGGAGCCAACCACATAGCCGGCTGGCCTCACACTTCTTTATTTTTGAAAATGTTTATTTATTATTATTAATTTGCTATAGGGCACAAGGGCTCACCAGAGAGAGAAAGAGAGAGAGAGAGAGACAGGAAGAGAGGAAGTGAGAGAGCAAGCTGTCAGATCTGGGACTCAAGCACCATTGACCATGTGGGAATCCAGTGCCTTAACCACCATGCCTCCTGCTAGCTCCACCACACTTCTTAAGACACAAGGTGGCCTTTATCGCAGCAGCAGGTTTTCCTCCTAACCGTGATTTTACCGGCACATCCTTAGCCATGGGCTTTTTTTCTGATTTGGGAAGATGATGCTTGTGGCAGGTTGACTGTGGTTGAGGTAGATGGAGCCGTATATCCTCATGTCTTATTAAATGTCACTCTTTTCGATGTGCAGCTTTCATATTGAGTTGTCAAAAGTTTGCTTGGTATCGGGACCAGCAGTTAGTGTAATGGCTATGTCACTGGACTCCCATGTAGTCGACCGCAGTTCAAGTCCCGGACCTGGTGGCTTAAACTCACGCTGGGTGCGTGTGCGTGCGTGCCCAGGATCCCGAGAGGAGAATGGAGGAGAAGGGATTGCGGCGTGACCATCCCCGCTGGGGGGTGATTTCTCGCTTTCTGTCTCTTTGTCTCTCTTTGTCTGTCTGGCGAGCGCACGTGCCCTATAGCGAAAACCTCTCCAAAAAAAATTTAAAAAAGTTTGCTTGGTATTGAAATGTGGTTTGTGATTCCTGCACTTGTCCAATTGAATTGGAAAAATCAGTTCTAGTTTAATTCCAAATTTCAGTGTCATAAATAAGTTTTGATTGGAGCACAGCCATGCTTATTCATTTATGAATTATCTGGGGCTGTTTTTGTGCTGTGATGGCAAGAGTTGAGTGGTTGGGACTTTATGCATGGCCTGCAAAGCCCGAGACACGGATTGTCTGGCCCTTTTTAGAAGTTTGCTGACTCCTGCTCTCACCTGCAGGATGTTGTCTGGCCTCAGAGGAGGTTTTACTACTAGCCTGTCTCTTGGTTCAGTCCTTGCTTTGATGCCTCAGTTGGTTCTTACTAAGAAACCCAAGTCTATTTGCAGATGGTCACCCAGGAAGGGCAGAGTGAAATGCAGAAAGACTCCTGTTTGCTAATAAGCTCTTTTCTGGCTGGTGGCCCTAGCTGTAAGGGTTAAGAGTTAGTCCCTGAGGGACCAGCAGTTAGCGTAATGGCTATGTCACTGGACTCCCACATAGTCGACCGTGGTTCGAGTCCTGAACCAGGTGGCTTAAACTCACGCTGGGTGCATGTGCGTGCGTGCCCAAGATCCCGAGAGGAGAACGGAGGAGAAGGGTTTGTGGCGTGGCCATCCCCCCTGGGGGGGGTGATTTCTCGCTTTCTGTCTCTGTCTCTGTCTTTCTGGCGAGCGCATGTGCCCTATAGCAAAAACCCCTCAAAAAAACAAAGTAGTCCCCGGGACCTTGTAGGAAAGGCCCCCAGAAAATAAAGAGAATGGGGAACTTCTGTTGACAAAAGTGTCCTCTTAACTATTTGTACTGTTTGAAAAGGGATGCTGCACAACACAGATACTTTTAGTTAATTTATTGAAAGCTTTTAAAAAAAGTTTTTCTTTCAGGAGAAAGAAAAGTGCAACCCAGCAGAGTCTTTATGTCGTGGCCCACCCCGGCCTCAGGCAGACTGGATCATGAATGTGCACGTCCACACCTGGGGTGCCCATGAGGCCTCAGCTTGGGAACCTGGGACTTGCCCACGTGCGTCCAGTTGCATTGCCGCAGTGCCACTGTCTGCCCCCATCAATTGAGAATTTTTTTTTTAAATGTTCATTTTAAAAACTGGGGCCTTGGGACCAGCAGTTTGCGTAATGGCTATGTCACTGGACTCGCACATAGTTGACCGCGGCTGGAGTCCTGGACCTGGTGGCTTAAACTCACATCGGGCACATGTGCGTGCGTGCCCAAGATTCCGAGAGGAGAATGGAGGAGAAGGGATTGCGGCGTGACCATCCCCTCTGGGGGGTGATTTCTCGCTTTCTGTCTCTATGTCTCTCTCTGTCTGTCTGGTGAGCACACGCGCCCTATAGCGAGAACCTCTCCAAAAAAAGAAAAAAAAAAAAACTGGGGCCTCAAGTGACCTGGTGATTAGGGCACTGGGTCCCATATGGCCAACTATGTGGTTTAAGTCCTGGACTTGGCAGCTTGAAAGTAAATAAATAAAATAAAGATAAGGCATTAATTAAAAAAAGAAATAGAAATGTGGGACCAACAGGTGGTGTGGTGGTTTAAGGTGCTGGACTCTCACATGGACAACCATGGTTCAAGTCCCCAACCTGGTGACTTGAAACTCAAACGTTGTTGTGTGGGGATGAGTTCCCAAAATCCTGAGAGGAGAATGGAGAGGCCCAGGTGTGAGTTTGGCCCCCTAGGCTGGGGTATGGTGCTACATGCCTGTGGTCTCAGCTACTCGGAGGTCGAGGTGAGGGTGTCACTACAGTGTTGGCCTGTCCTAACTAATAACGGTAACAGCACTAATAATCTCATATGCTTCAGTTAGCCTTACTGACACTGGTTATATTGATCTTCAATATTTTTGCCCATTTGATAAGTGGAAAATACAGGGCCAGCCAGTGGTGTGGTGGTAAAGATAGCTGAATCCCACATGGCCGACTGCATAGTTCAAGTCGCCAACCCAGAAGCTTGAAAAACACGCAGGTGTCTGTGTGTGCGTGCCCAGAATACTGAGAAGAGAATGGAGGAGCAGGGATTGTGGAGTGACCCATCTCACTGGGGGTGTCTCATGTTCTCTTTCTCTCTGTCTCTTTCTGGTGAGTGCATATGCCCTATAGCAAAACAAAACAAGACAAAACAAAACAAAACAAAAAGGTGCATTTCTTTACTGAGACTGAACATTATTCCTGGTTTTTTTTTTAGCCATTCTTACTTTTTTTTTTTTTTTTTAGAGGTTGTTGCTATAGGGCGCGTGCACTCGCCATACAGACAGAGACAGACAGAGAGACAGAAAGCGAGAAATCACCCCCCGGGGGGATGGCCGTGCTGCAATCCCTTCTCCTCTATCCTCCTCTCGGGATCTTGGGCACACACGCACATGTGCCCAGCGTGAGTTTAAGCCACCGGATCCTGGACTTGAACTGTGGTTGACTGCATGGGAGTCCAGCAACATAGCCATTACACCAACTGCTGCTCCCAGCTGTTCTTATTTTTAAGAATTGCTGCTCATCTTTCTTTTGGTTTTTTTTTTTTTTTTTAGAGGTTTTTGCTATAGGGCGCGTGCACTCGCCATACAGACAGAGACAGACAGAGAGACAGAAAGCGAGAAATCACCCCCCGGGGGGATGGCCGTGCTGCAATCCCTTCTCCTCTATCCTCCTCTCGGGATCTTGGGCACGCATGTACACGTGCCCGGCGTGAATTTTAAGCCACCGGGTCCAGGACGCAAACCGCAGTCAACTACATGGGAGTCCAGCGACATAGCCATTATGCTAACTGCTGGTCCCTCTTTTGGGTTGTTTATGTCTTCTAATTTATTGATAGGAAGTCTGTATAGTATAGGCATTAACTCTTTTAAAGAATTATTTATATAATCTTGTTTATTTATTCTTTTTTTTAAATTTGTCCAGACACACACACACACACACATGCACACACACACACATACCAGAGAGAGAGAGAGAGAGAATGAGAAAGCAAGCCACTGAGTCCGGGACTTGAACCGTTGTCAGCCATGTGTAAGTGTCTAGCGCCTTAACCACCATGCCATCTGCTGGTCCCAGCATTAACTCTTGATCTGCAATATTTTCTCCCAATTTATCATTTTTCTTATTTATGGTATGATTTTTCTTGAAATTTTATATTTTTATATTGTCAAATATGTGGAATATCTGTAGCTCCTGGGTTTGGAATTATGCTTAGAAAGGGTCCTAATATTTTAACTGTATTAATTCAGTGATTTCTAGTCATGGTTGTATTAGAGTAATTTAGGGGGGTTTTCTTAGTACATTTGCTACAGTTTTTCCAACTAAGATATTCTTACTTGCTGGATCCAGAGTGGGGTTCAAATTTGTGTGTTGTTTGGAAGAGCAAGAAACTCCTTGATAATTCTGATGTAAACCCATGGTTAAAAAAAAATCGTGGTATGGGGGGGACCAGCAGTTAGTGTAATGGCTGTCGCTGAACTCCCATGTAGGCGACTGCAGTTTGAGTCCTGGACCCAGTGACTTAAACTCATGCCAGGCGTGTGTGCATGCCCAAGATCCCGAGAAGAGAATGGAGGAGAAGGGACTACGGCATGGCCATCCCCCCTCGGGGGAGATTTCTCGCTTTCTGTATCTCTGTTTCTTTCTGGTGGGCGCATGCGCCCTATAGCAAAAACCTCTCCAAAAAAAAAAAATCATTGTATGTAAAGGAGATTTGATAGCCTACGTTTTCTCATTTGGAGTTGCGATTTTGTCTGTGTGTGTTGTGTTTGCTGTTCTGTTTTTTTCCCCTGAGAGAGTAAAGGGGGTGGCAGTAGCTGGTTACCTTCATCACATTCGTGGAATTCCAGTGACAGGTCTGAGAATTGGTAAGGAGTGCATTCATGCAGCTGGGGAGAGAAACTGCCGAACTGTGTGCCCGCCTTTGCTTAACTGTCACTGTACAACCGTGTTTATTTAAGACATTGTGTTGAAGCACACACTGTTGGCTGTTTTTAATTGATAGGTGCACAATTTTTTATATTTTAATATCTATGAAATTGGAATGATATGTCATAGTTTATTTACTTGGCAGCATTTTATTATTAATTTTAGTTTACTATAGGGTATGCGTGCTTATCAGAGAGACAGTGAGAGAAAGAAAGTGAGAAAACAGCCCCATGGGAAACGGCCATGCCAAAATCTCTTTTCCATTCTTCTTGCGGGATTTTGGGCAGGTGCGCACACACACACACACACACACACACACACACACTTGGAGTGATTTTCTTTCTTCTTTCTTCTTCTTCTTTTTTTTTTTTTTTGTGAGATTTTTGCTATAGGGCATCTGGAAAGACAGAGAGACAGAAAGTGAGAAATCATCCCCCCCCCCAGGGGGGATGGCCACACCGCAATCCCTTCTCCTCTATCCTCCTCTCGGGATCTTGGGCACACATGCACACACGCCTGGCGTGAGTTTAAGCCACCAGGTCCGGGACTCAAACCATGGTCGACTACATGGGAGTCCAGTGACATAGCCATCACACCAACTGCTGGCCCCACATGGAGTGATTTTCAAGCTTCTAGGGCCAGGACTTTAACTGCGCAGTGGGCCATGTAGGATTCAGCCATCTTAACTTCTTTGCTGCTGGCTGGCCTGTGGAAATACTTTAAATTTTGAGTAGTATGTGAAGTAATGGGTCATCCTTTTTTATTTTATTTTTTCTTTTTAACTTGTCAAAGTATGTGTGCACTTGCTAGAGAGAGACAATCAGAGGGAGAAAGCACCCCCTGTGCATGGGGCGTAGTTGCGCCACAGTCCCTTCCCCTTTATTTCTCCATCTTGTCGGGATTCAGGGTACACCCACACTTGTGCCTGGTGTTTTTTTTGAACTGCCAGAGCTGGGGTTCGAACCATGCTGTCAGTATGTGAGATCCAGCACCTTAGCCATCAGGCAATATGGCTGGTTCAGTAATGGTTCATCTTCCAGTTGTTTCAGTTCAATGAAAGGTGGATAATTTTTGATTTTCACTTCCGTACCTGAAGTATGTCAGCACAAGTTTTGCCGGTCCCGACTTTCATGTTTCCCCGGGTCCTCTGCTCTTTCTTCCCTAATGAGATTCCTACACTACTGCTGGGTTCGTTCGCTCAGTCTGTGGTTGTGATTAAATCACCAAGCGACTGTAACAAAGTTCCGACTTTTTAGCATTTCATTAAGCCCCTTGAATGCAACACTGGTTTACCTCTCCAGCCTTTTCATCCTCCTCTGTTCTAACGTTCAGTCGGGAGCTGACGCCATCCTTCATGCATGCCCTCCCCCTCCTCCTCTTACGTGTTCACTCACTGAAGCCTGACCTGGACTTGCTCCCACCCTCTGCCCTTTACAATTCGCCATTCTGTCGTCTGTGTCCTGCCCGTGTTTGCTGCTGCTGGTGCCAGAGGTGAAAGAACTCCTGAAAAAGAACAGGAAGATTTTGTTTTTTTCCCCCCAGGAACTCTAGAGTTTTAAGAAAGACATGGAGGGGCCACAGGTGGTGTAGTAGTTAAGGCAGTGGACTCCCACGTGGTTGAGCCCCAGACCTGGCAGCTTGAAACTCTTGCCAAGCATGTATGCATGCGTGTGCACAAAATCCTGAGAGAGAACGGAGGAGAAGGCCTTATGGTGGGGGGAATTTCTCAGTTTCTGTCTCTGGGTTTCCTGCAAGCACACACACCTTGTAGTAAACATCTCTCAAGAAACAAGTAAGACATTGAATCCTCCAGAACCAGGTAATGGTTTCTTCTTTTCCTATTTGTGGCCTCAGGGGAGAAAGACTGGATTCAAGGTGAGAATGTGTTTGAAATGATGTAGCTGACGTGGAGGGGTGGAGGGAACGTGAAGGTCTGTGTGGGCCTGCAGGGCGGTACCTGGCCGTCGGAGGAGGGGCAAGCACACGTGCACGGTAGATCTAGGTCCAGGAGACATGCGCTTGTCCCAGCTGGAGTTAGTAATATTCTGTCAGACTTAGATGGTGGGTTTGTTGTAAAAGATGAAGTTCGACTGGATAAATGTAAGGACCTCCTTTGGTCACAAAGCCTGATTGTACAAGCAAACCCAGGATGACGCTGAGGGGTCTGTGGCTCAGGGGTAGCACCCGGGGATGGCTACACATTCCTGGGTGTGAGCAGTGGTGAGACATGGCGACAACCAGGTCAAATCTCAGACGCATTATTTTACTTTTTATTTTATTTTATTTTTTTGCCATAGGGTATGTGCGCTCACCAAAGAGAGACAGAGAAAGAGAGAAGGAAAGGGAGAAGTCAGCCCCCCAGGGAGAAGATCACACTGCAGTTCCTTCTCTTCTGGTTTCCTCTCAGGATTTGGGGCATGCATGCGCATGCACCTGGTATGATTTTCAAGTCCTTGGACCCAGGAGTTGAACCGTGATCAGCCCTGTGGAACAACCAGAGCCTTAACCACTATACCACCACTGGTCCTCCTTCAGATGTATTATTAAAAAATAAAAAACCTGGAGTTGGGAGAGATAATACTCCTAGATTATTCCGTACTGGGTCAGATGCAACTTCTAAGGAGCTGAGCCAGTTCTGGGATACAGATTCTGAGAAGTATTGAGAGGTGGCACCCAGGACGGTGAGGGGACTGAAAAGGACCGGAAGGAAGACTGAAGAAATATTTGCTTTGCAGACAAGAGAACTTGGGGCACAGGGGAGGCTACAAGTAGCCATCCAATATTCGTAAAAGAAGAGGTTTTGTACCTTTTGGTTTTAGGGAGCAGAACCGAGGTGGGTGAGTGGAAGCCACCGGAAGAAGGACGTGACTCAGCTGAAGGAGTAACTTACAGGGAAGGCTGTCAAACGCTGGCGTGGAAGATCGCCACCTTCCTGTGGGTTGACGCGTGTAGGCGCTGACAGAACAACCATACGGCAGCCATATTTTGAGGGCTTTAAACTGAACCACTGTCCAATAACTGCTCACTGCTTTTATAAACGGACATGGCAGGAAACGTGACAATTTAAATGGGCGTTCAGGTCTAATACACCACCATCACATGACACGCCATCCAGTCGCTGTCACGTTAGAGAGCGTGAGCCAGCGAAAGCACTTCGGCCTGCCCTGTCATCGAACTGAGCAGAGTGGTGACAACAGACGGCACTGGTAACCTACTCGATCGAGGTTTACCTGTGTGCACCTCGTGGACTGAAATACCTTAAAAAGGCCTGTGGAGTTACAGCCTTTTATCATCAGCAGACAGTCATAAGAACCTCAAATATATAACGTCCCATCTTCCACGCCAGCGTTCGACAGCTTTCCCTGTAAGTTACTCCTTCAGCTGAGTCACGTCTCTTCCTGGGGCTCCCACTCACCCACCTCAGTTCTGCTCCCTAAAACCAAAAGGTATAAAACCTCTTCCTTTACAAATATCGGATGGCTACGTGAGGCTGCCCCTGCGCCCCAAGCGCCCCAAATTCCCTTGTCTGCAAAGGCAGGAGGAGCTGTAGCCAAGATCTTCGTCAAACTGAGTTAACACTTGTTCAGTTTGCTACCATCTGAGCGTCTGCCGGCAGGATCTGTGACGCATTCCTCCGGAAGCTGTCTGCGAACCGCTGCACTGAATGATGGGTCTCCAAGGACTGCTTCCAGTTGTCAACTTGGCTGTGTGATGTTACGACAAATGCTAGGCGGGGCTGGGGTTGCAGAATAACAGCAGCATGGCCAGTTCAAGCTAAGAGGAAATGTAGGTGGATTATAATTGGCCCCTCTGGAATTTGGCCACAACTTTGAGCGTCATAATTACAATGAAGTCAGCAGTTTGAAGTATGCCGTATCACGGGGGAGAAGAGACTCTCCCATGGTAAGCCTCTGGTGCACTGTGGGCCATTTCCAGCCTTAAGTTCTACTCCTTTCTCTTGGAATAACCTTACCAGGGGTCCTTTCCCTAGAGACACCGTGACATTCTGAAGAGAAATTTGAAAGCGTGATCAATGAAGATAATACTGGCATATATAAGGTCATTGAACAGAATGAAGGGTTTAAAAGCTGAGACAGGGGCTGGCAGGTAGAATGGTGGTTAAGATGCTGAACTCCCACGTGGCTGACTGTGGTTCGAGTCCCAGACCGGGCAGTTTGCTTTTCTCATTTTCCCTCTCTCTTTCTCTGTCTGTCTCTCTCTCTCTGGTCAAATTAAAAAATAATAACGATAAATAAAATTAAATAACTTTTAACAAATTGAGAGAAAGACCTTGGAGCAATGTGAGACCAAAGTAAACTAAAGCATACATGTTTATGCTAACTCTCAAACTTGAAGACTCTTTGGAGGAATAGTATATTTAAAAGGAGAAAGCACGGAGCTGGCAGGTGGTGTGGTGGTGGAGGTGCTGGTCTTCCACATGGTTGACTGGGTCTGAGTCTCAGACCTGGTGACTTGCTTTCTCATTCTCTCTCTCTCTCATCAAATTAAATAATAATAATAATCAATAAAATAAATTTGTAAAAAGTCCATGTTTTGTTTTGTTTTGTTTTTTAAAGAGGGAAAGCAGGGGCCAGCAGGTGGCGTTGTAGTTAAGGCTCTGAACTCCCACGCGTTTGACCTTGGTTTGAGTCCCAGACCTGGTGATTTAACTCATGCGTGTCTGCATTGCGTACCCAAAATCTCAAGAGTAGAATGGAGGAGAAGGGATTGCACCAGGGGCATCTTCTTGGGGGACGGGTGTGATTTCTCACTTTGTGTATCTGTGTTTGTCTGGTAAGCATGCATGCCCTATAGCAAAACCCTCTCTCCAAAAAAAAAAAAAAAAAAAGACACACTGTACAAATGACAGTAGTTATAGAGAAGTTGTGATTGTCGGGGTGTGTGCTATATGAGACAGTACAATATTTGTGTTGTGTATAGCAGTTTAGTTTCCGCAGAATGACATTACTGATCTCAAGTTATTAATTTGAATACTACTTGTTTTCTCTTTAGTTTGTAAGAGTTTAAAAATACCTGGTTTTATGCTTGTTCATTGATAACACTGGGAATCTTTTTTTTCTTGTAAAAATTCACACTTGAGAAACACTTGTTCAAAGGTAAAGGGGTCCGTCTCCGGTAGTGGGCCTCGAGGCCTGAGTTGCAGGGCCTCAGCTTAGTGAGGGAGGCTGTCGGGACTGGGAGGCTTCCATCCTTCTCCAGTCCTGCTGTGTAAGGCAGAAAGAGAGAGCTATGGCTGGGTGAAGTCGGGCTTCGGACGTTGGTGAAAGATGTTCTAGTCAAGATAACCCAGTGTGGAGAATTACAAGTGGCACGCTTGTGAAAGGGTCAGGAATAGGCGTGACAGGTAGTGTGGCGGCTAAGGTGCTGGATTCTCATAGGGCCGAGCGCGGTTCGGGTGTCAGACCTGGTGGCTTGAAGGTCACACCAGGAGCATGTAAATGCATGCCCCAAATCCTGGGAGGAGAATGGAGGGGAAGGGATTGTGGTGGCCATCATCCTAGAGGGGTTATTTCTCAAAAATCTATCTCTGGTGATCTGCCCTATGGTAAAAACCTTTAAAAAAAAAAAAAAAGGGAAAAAAAAAACCAAAAACAAATAAGAGACCCTGCACACAAGCTGTGCCGTCCAAATAGGAACCCATAGTCACACGTGGCTATTTATATTTACATGAATTAGTTACCTAAAGTTACAGTTCTGGGACCAGCAGATGATGTAATAGTTACGTCACTGGACTCCCACATGGCTGGCCACGGTTCAAGTCCTGGACCCCACAGCTTAAAACTCATACCGGGCCCAAGTGTGTACGTGCCCAAAATCCTAAGAGGAGAATGGAGGAGAAGGGACTCCAGTGTCGTCATCCCCCCAGAGGGTGATTTCTTTCTTTCTGTCTCTGTCTCTCCAGTGAGCACCCGCACCCTATAGCAAAAATCTCTCTTAAGAAAAAATTAAGAAGTTCTTCATTCTCACTGGACGCATTGCAAGTACTCAGTAGTTACATATGCCTAGTGGCTGCTGTATCGGACAGCCTGGGTACAGCCTGGGTACAACCTGGGTGCAGACCTCTCGGTAGTCACATGAAGTCCTGTGGGACAGCGGGCCAGTCCTGTGGCCTTGGTGGCTCAGGGAGCTGACTCCCACATGGCCTATGACAGCTTGAATCCTGGCTCTGAGGGCTTGAAAAACCTGCCAGGCGTGTGTGTGTATGCACCTAGGATCTCGATGGGTTGGGAAATGGAGGAAGAGGGATTGCAGCATGACTGCCCTACCAGGAGGTGCTTTCTCCCTCTCCCGTTCTCTCTCTCTCTGGCAAGAGCACATGCCTTCTGGCAATGGAAAGTTCTATTGGACAGCACTGCTCTAGAGGGAGCAACAGAGGGGAAGCAAGGTCACTCGGAGTGAAAAGGCAGAGTGCAAGGAAGAAGGAAGGGGATGGGAGGAAGGGGGGGAATGGGCAGGATGAGGCTGAAGGGAGATTTTTGCTATAGGGTTCGTGTGCTCGCCAGAGACAGAGAGAGAGAGACAGAGAGAAAGTGAGAATCCACTCCCTGGGGGATGGCCATGCTGCAGTCCTTTCTCCTCCATTCTCCTCTCATGATTTTGGGCACACACACATGTGCCTAACGTGAGTTTTAAGCCTGTAGGTCTGGGACTCAAACTGGGGTAGACTATGTGGGAGTCCAGTGACATAACCATACGCCATCTGCTGGTCCCAGATCTTGTTATTTTTATCTAATGTCCTTTATTCCTGTTTTAGGATCCCATTCAAGATACTGCAGTATATGTAGACAGGCCTGATTGGTTCTGTTCTTTTAAGTTTTTGCTGTAGGGCATGTGTGCTCACTAGAGACAGAGACAGAGACAGAGCAAGGGAAAGTGAGAAAGCATCCCCCTCAGGGGGGTGGCCATGCTGCAATCTTCCCCTCCTTCGCCTCTCAGGAGTTTGGACATGCACACACATGTGCCTGGCATGTTTTCCAAGTTGTTGGGTCAGGACTTGAACTGCACTATTGGCCGTGTAGGATCCAGTGCCTTAATGTCTGTGCCACCTGCTGGCCCCTCATCGAGCTTTTCTTGACTATAACGATTTCTCAGACTTCCCTTGTTTTTGATGACCTGGGCCATTTTAAGGAGTACTGATCACGTATTTAATAGAAGGATTGTCTTGTTTTTAAAAAAATCTTTTTTAAAAATTATTTTATTATTTAACTTTATTTACTTACTTATTTTAATTTGACCAGAGTGGGAGAGAGAGAGGGAAAGGGAGAGGGAGAGGGAGAGGGAGAGAGAGAGAGAGAGAGAGAGAGAAAGTGATAAATCGAGTGTGAGAGAGAGAGAGAGAGAGAAAGTGATAAATCAACCCGCCTGGTCTGAGACTCAAATTGCTATCAACCATGTGAGAGTCCAGTGCCCTTAACACTACTCCACCTACCAGCCCCAATAGAAGGATTTTCTTTCTTTTTTGTTTTGAAGAGGTTTTTGTGATAGGGCGCGTGCGCTCATCAGAAAGACAGAGAGACAGAAAGCGAGAAATCACCCCCCAGGGTGGACGGCCATACCATAATCCCTTAATAGAAGGATTTTCTAATGACTTGTGAGGAGTTATGGGATTCGGGAGGAAGACCTTGAACTAAATCGCCGTTCTTACCACCTCATATCCCTGCTGATACTAACCTCAGTCACCTGACTGAGCTAGTTCCTTAGCTTGAAAATCGTCTATGTGCTTTTAAAACTTGCCTTGAGAGATTTTTGCATGTGTGTTCTCTGGAGAAACAGAGAGACAGAAAGACAGAAAGCAAGAAATCACCCCCCCGGGGGATGGCCATGATGCAGTCCCTTTCTCTCCATTCTCCTCTTGGGGTTTTGGACACACACACACACCCACACACACACACACATGCACACACACACACGTGCACACACGCCCAGTGTGTTTCAAGCCACTGGGTATGGGACTTGAACTGCAGTCAGCCACGTGGGAGTTCAGCATCTTAACCACTATGCCACCTGCTGGCCCCATAATCATCTGTGCTTTTCATGACGTCTCCCCAATTTGTTTTCTAGCCCAGACTTCTTTGAACTCTGGATTATATGCCCAACTCTATGTCCAACAGCCCCCACCACACCACCCCAAACATGAGGTGTTCAGAGTGAGGTACCCACTCGCTTCCTGCCCTCTCCAGACCGGCACTGCTACCCTCTTCTCCACTTCATTAGTCACACTTCTGTTTTTCCAGTTTCCAGGGTAAAAACGTCTTAGTATTCCCCTTTTCTCCTTTGTTTCTTTTATCTTTCTGTGTGCTCTGTCAGGAGGTTGTACTGACTCTAGCTTGAGAAGTTTCCAGAATATGGCCTGGCATACGACCTCGCCCACCTGAGCCTCCATCACTTCATACCAGATCATTACATTAGCTTCCTAACTGGGTCCCTGCATTCCTCCTGGCTTCCTTACAGTTGTTCCCACATAGCAGTCAGAATGAACTTTAACGTCATTAAGAAAAAAAAAAGGAAAGAAAGAAAGAAAGGAAAGGAAAAACAACTTGACTGACATTTATGAGCACCAGAAAAGTGCACATGTTAAGAGTTCGCTGTGAACTTGCACAAACCGATCGTGAATAGCCGGCACTCGGAGCGAGAACCCGCACACCCAGCAGCTCCTCACGCATCCCGCGTCGCTGCCTCCCCCAGGATGACCACCCTCTTCTGGAACTTGGGGTAGTTTTGTCTGCCTGGAATCGTACAGGGTGTGACTCTTGGGCCTGACCTCTTTGACCCACCTGATGTGCGTGAGATTCACCTGTGACTGGGATGAAATTGTACGTGATTTCTTCTCTTGTGCCTGTCGGCTGTGCTCACCACCGTTTACCCATTCTGCCATTCATGGCCTTCAGGTAGTTCCAGTTTTAGACTACCGTGACGCGTTAGGCTACCATGCCGTGTTAGGCTACCATGCCGCGTGCTTGCTAGGAGCGTTCTAGGATGCGTCTTTTGGCAACTGGGTAAACGCCGAGGCACCTGGCTAGACGCTGCAGTTCTGTTCGGTATACACCCAGGCTCAGGCGGTGTACCAGTTCAGCCTTGGTGTGTATTTCCAAATAGTTGGCCAAAGTGACCATTTTTTTAGTTTTTTTTTTTTTTAAAGTTTTTTTTTTGCCTTAGGGACGTGTAGTTGCCAGAGAGAGAGAAACGGAGAGGGATACCGAGAAAGCACCCCATGGAGGGGATGGCCACGTTGCAACCCCTTCTTTTTCTTTCTCCTTCTGAAATTTCAGACACACATGCACATGCACCCGGTTGATTTTCAAGCTGCCAGGTCTGGGACAGGAATCGCAGTTGGTCATGTGGGAATCCAGGCCCTTAACCACCACACCATCCCCTGGCCCTCAAGGTGACCTCTTAAACGCCTAAGTTAACTCCTATTACTTCTCTATGAAAACCTGTCGGTGATTTAGCAATTCCCTAAGAATCGTAGCTGAGGTCTCTCGCTACTTTAGGTTATGATTTCTGGTTTACATGTAACTGGTGTGGCTGACGGTGTCACTGTGGCGTGGGAGACCCTCTGTGACCTGGTCCCCTTGCCGAGCACGTCTGTAACCCAGGGTTCTGCGCTGGCCACTGCCTCCAGCCACCTTGCTTCTTCTTCTGCAGGTTTTCACGGCCTGTTCCCTGTGAAATTCAAGAGTCCGCTTCCATGTCACCCACACATGTAAACCAGCCTGTCTGTCCATCTCTGACACTTTTATCTTGCGGTATTTTTCCTCTTAGTACTTATCACTGGGCGTGCACGTCTGTAATCTGTTCAGTATCTAAAATAAATATGGGGCCAGCCCCTCAGTGCCTCAACAGCAGGGGCCAGATCCCACATGACCGACCCTGGGGGTTCACATCCTTGTAAGACATGCTGGGTGTGTGTGCATGGGTGCCCCAAATCCTGACAGGATGGAGAAATGGAAGAAAAGGAGTGTGGTGTGACCATGCCTCTCTGGGGGATGAGTTCTCTCACGCTTTCCCCTTCTCTCTCTGGCAAGAGCACGTACCCTCTGGTGATGCAATTCATTTTTATGTATAATTACGTGTAACATAATTTGTCTCCCCGGCCTCACCCCACCAAGTACTTGTGTTATGTTAATTGCTGGCTCCATATCATCTAAAATCGTGGGCATTAGCTGCCAGAGTAATTGACTGAAAAAATGAATACATAAAATGAGTCCTTGTCATGGGCGTAAGTGATGAAGATAGCAATTTGGGATACTCGGTAAACATTATTTTAATTTCACCAAATTGATTCATAGCTGAAAAAGACAAAGGGTTTACAGTAAAAAATAGCAACTCCCTGTCTCATCCCATTTCACGTTCTCCAAGCTACTGATGTTCAACTGTTTCAGCTGCTACGCTTTTAAATTCGACAGTTTTAAATTCAGAAGTTACATTGGCGTTTCATTTCAAGTGTAGATCTTATTGGCTTCTTGTACTGGAATATAAGGATCTTCCTTTACTGTTGACGCACACACACCCACCCACCCCCCATACTTCTTTTCCCCTACCCTTCCAGTATAATTATAAAAAAATCTAAAGAAGTGCTCCCTAACTTTTATCAAACTAGCGTGTTGAGTGTTTGCTTCATCATCACTTCGTAAAGATTGGCCATGGGCTAGGTAGCGTATTATCACAGGTCTTTTCATTCACACCTCCCACTCCCAGAGTTTTCCAGAAGTCTTTTTTTGGGGGGTTTTTGTTTTGTTTTGTTTTTGATAGGTTCTCGCTATAGGGCGCGTGCGCTCGCCAGACAGACAGAGACATAGAGACAGAAAGCGAGAAATCACCCCCCAGGGGGGATGGTCACACTGCAATCCCTTCTCCTCCATTCTCCTCTCGGGATCTTGGGCACGCACGCACACGCGCCCGGTGTGAGTTTTAAGCCACCGGGTCTGGGATGTGAACTGCGGTCGACTAGGTGGGAGTCCAGCGACATAGCCATTATGCTAACTGCTGGTTCCCCAGAAGTCTTTTTTTTTTTTTACCCACTTTTCTTCCCATCTCTAGCGTACCCCATATACCGTGCCAGAATTCTGAAATAAACATCAGATTATGACTCAGATCTTCAGTTGTCTGAGCGGCATTTCCCCTAGAGTTGCCATCCCGTGCTGGCTTTGTGCCGCTGTTGCCCTGAATCTTGCCTTCGCACATTTTTTTCCCTTCATTTTTTTCCCTGTGTTAAAGTTTTTACTTCTGGATCCTCAGGTCAGTCTTTCTTGGTTTGCTCGTTTACCTGGAGGGATTATACCCTCCACTGGTTTCTAGAGAATAGATGCAAGAATGGTAAATTAAAAATATTAGTATTTATTGAATTTTATTATCACTTTTTTTTTTTTTTAATTCGCTATAGGGCCCACATGCTCACGAGAGAAAGAGAGACAAAGTGAAAAAGCAAGCCTCCAAGACTGGGATTTGAACTGTGGTCAGCCATGTGGGAGTCCAGTGCCTTAACCATGATGCCATCTTCTGGGCCCAGAATGGTGATTTTTTTAAGAATCTTATGTGTCAGTCTTTTATTGCTATGATAGTGCTGCATAACAGGTAACAGAAACCGCAGTTGCACGTAGTGTTTAGTAATAAGTGTTTATTGGCTCTGTGTCTGGGGTGGTGGGGTGGGAGGCGCTGCGGGTCTTAGCTGGGGGGTGGCCAACTGTTGGTTGATCTAGGATGGCCTTGGCTGGGATGACGAGGGCGCCCTAGCTCTGCCTGGCGTGTCTCATCCTCAGGCGACCAGTGGTCTAACTGGTGTGCTTCCCCATGCTAATGGTCGAGGGCAGATAGAAATGTATCCGTGGTCTCCTCATATTTTAAATATAGCAGCTGCATATTCAGAAACTATTTTGTAACTCTAGTCAACTTATTTGGTGACTCCCCTCTCAATATCTGCCCAAAACATTTTAAGATACTTCCTTCAGATGTCTGTTCAGATTTCACTCTTTCAGGGGAATGTTCTTTGCCTTCTTGCTGTAGGTTAGACTTTCCACTGAGTCTCTCAGTGAGCATCCCATTATTCTTTCATAATATTTGCCACACTGGCTCTTGCCTTACAGGGGTCTGTCCCACTAGACCTTAAGATCTGTTGAAGACAGAGACCATGTCTATCCTGGCGTTAGACTGTGGCTTGCAGTAGTAAGTACACAGTGAATGTCAGGTAAATGAATGAATGATTGGATCTCAGAAATATGAAGTATTTGGGGACCAGCAGGTGGCATGATGGTTAGGGCGCTGGATACTCCCACACGGCTGACCGTGGTTCTGTTCTTGGACCTGGTGGCTTGCTTTCTCACGTTCTCCCTCCCTCTCTCTCTGCTCAAATTAAAATAAATGGATGCATAAATTAAAAATTAAATAGTTTAAAAAAATAAAAAAGAAATATGAAGTATTTTTAGGCTCCTTTATACTGCTCTTTGTATGTGTCATGTGTTCCTCCTTCAAGGATCTGGCAGAGAAGAGGGGAAGACACAGGCCATTACCAGTTTGCAGGGGAGAAGCTGGTTCCCTCTGGACCGTTGACCAGGCCTCGTTGCATTCCCCCGTGAAACCAAGGCTGTACAGCTTCGATGAGTAGTTCCTTTTTTGTGGCTCTCGCGCTTTCAGATAGAAGCCATTGTTTTCTTCAGCGTGTTCATGTTGACCCTGGAACTTGTAGGCAGCTGGTGAGAGCTGTCCTGCTCGTCTGTGAATGTTTCTTGTTGAGTTCTGAATTGGATGACAGCTCTTTGATTGCTGCTTCAGAGGCGTGTTTAGAGAACGAGGCTTTAAGTCTGTCAGTGGCATCAGGGATGGAGCTGCAGTACAATCTTGTGATTGGCACGGCATTCAATAAACTCATATGACAGGGCTGGCCTTGTAGCTCAGTGGTTAGGTGCGGTGCATGGAAAGCTACATTCCACGTGGCCCACCACAGACCAAATCTGGTGCTGGCATTTGGAAAACATGCAGGGCATGTGTGCATGCAAGCTCAAAATCCTGACAGGAAGAACAAATGGCGGAAAGGGGATTGCGGCATGAACATCCCCCAGTGGGATGTTCTTGCTTTCTCTTTCTGGCAAGTGCACACGCCTTCTGGCAATTAAAAAAACAACTTAGGCGGGGCAGCAGATGGCATAGTGGTTAAGGTGCTGGGCTCCTACACGGCGGATTGTGGTTCCAATCCCAGATCCGGCGGCTTGACACTCACATGGGGTGTGTGTGCATGTATGCCCAAAATCCCAGGAGGAGAATGGAGAGAGGAATGCAGCATGGCCATCTGCCCTGGGAGGTGATTTCTCATTTTCCCTTTCTCTGTCTCTCTCTGGTGAGCACACATGCCCTATGGAAAAAGCCTTAAAAAACAAAAACAAAAACAACAAACTTCAGGGCCCATCTGTAGCATGGTGGTTAAGGCGGGTGGATTCTGTTGGGTCGATTGCATAGAAGAAAGATGTCATGACTTTTCCAGCAACCCAATACATGGCCAACTGCATTCAAGTCTCAGGTCCAGTGGTTTGAAGGACACACCAGGCATGCGTGTGTGTGCACCTCCTGAATCCTGAATTGGGGAGAAGGGATTGTGGTGTGACCATCCCCCTGGGGGTGCTTTTTCTCTCTCACTTACCCCCACTGCCAGTGGGTACATTGGGAGGGAAGGGAACCAAACATATTACAGTGTAAACATTGGGATGTCTGGAAAACTAACATTATAAACCCAAGCTACATAAAGCCCATAAATGATGCAAAGAACTAAATATTAAAAACTATTTATTGGGGACCAGCAGTTGGCATAATAGCTACGTCACTAGACTCCCATGTAGTCCACTGTGGTTCAAGTCCCGGACCTGGCGGCTTAAACTCACACTGGGTATGTGTGCATGCATGCTCAAGATCCCGAGAGGAGAATGAAGGAGAAGGGATTGCAGCGTGTCCATTCCCCCTGGGGGGTGATTTCTCGCTTTTGTCTCTCTGTCTCTCTCTGTTTTTCTGGCAAGCACACGTGCCCTGTAGCAAAAACCTCTAAAAAAACCCAAAAAAACAAAAAACAAAAGCAACTTCATCCAATCTATAATGTCCTGTTTAGCTCTGTATTTTCATAATTTGAAGAAGTCCATATTTTTATGGCTTTTTGTTCAACTCAGGTATGCAGGTACGGATTTCAGTCATTAGGATGTGATGGAACTAGAGGTTTGCTCCTGAGATTGGAACACACCTTGTTCACATGTAGTCTAAATATTTATATTTCTTATTAATGACAAGTTGTTGGTTTGCTGCGTCCTAATTAAATAGCGCTATGCTGTGTTTCAGAGCTTTAGACCTTAAAAGGACAGCATCAACTCAGTCTAGCCTTTTAAATTTTTTAACTTAATTTTATTTTTATGAGAGGCAGTATGTATGGGAGGGAGGGGAGAGGTGTTTTGACACAGTCTTGCCATGTTATTCTCCTGCCCCAGCCACCCAGTCAGCGAGGACCACAGCGTACCCCTGTGTCTGCCCCGCTTAGGTTCAGTCGGGAGGCCCCGACTTGGGCTTCCTATGCGTCCTCAGCCACGTGCCTGGCACCTTCCCACGCTGCCCACTGCAGCTGGGCCTAGACTTGGCATTTCATATCATGTTTAGACTGTAAAGTTTAGGAGGCTGTTGTTAGTTGGAGGTGGTTGGTTGTTCAGTAAATATTTACTGAGTGAATGAATGAATAAATGAATGAATGTAGTTATGAATAAAGACCAAAACCTAGAGAGGTAAAAACTTACGTGGCCATACAGTTATTGGAATAACCAAGGCTAAGTCAGCTGATTGAAGAAAGCTGAAGAGTGTGACCAGCAGATGGTAATGGTTATGTTGCTGGACTCCCACACACACTAAGGTTCAAGTCTTGGACCAGGTGGCTTAAAACTCACACTGGGCATGTGCGCGTGCATGCCCAAAATCCCAAGAGAAGAATGGAGAAGGGTTTGTGGTGTGTCCATCCCAGGGAGTGATTTCTTGCTTTCTGTTTCTGTCTCTCCGGTGAGTGCACACGCCCTGTAGCAAAAATCTCTCTCTCCAAAAAAAAAAGCTGAAACATAATATGACTTTAGAAAGTGTAATATTGGAATCAGGAGATGGCATAATGGTTATGTTGCTGGACTCCCATGTTGTTGACCATGGTTCAAGTCTTGGATCTGGCATCTTAAGACTCATGTCAGGTGTGTGTGTGTGTGTGTGTGTGTGTGTGTGTGTGTGTGTATGTGTGTATGTGTGTACTCAAACTCCTGAGAGGAAAATGGAGAAGTGATTGTGGCATGGCCATCCCTCCTGTGGGATGATTTCTCGCTTTCTGTCTCTCTGGCGAGCACATGTGCCCTTTCACAAAAAACTCTCTAAAAAAAAAATAGAAAAAAAGTGTAAATATTACTAGACTCAGAAAAACACTAACCTAAATAATTTCTATTATAATTCTCAGTGTCCATTAAGTAGGGAAATTCTAAGTTTTAGGTGCTAAGAACAGCTACAAGTCTTTATGTGCACAAGGTTCTTGCAGGACAAGTTTTTTGAAGTTATTAATGATTTTACAGAAATATATGGGGACCAGCAGTTGGCATAATGGCTATATCGCTGGACTCCCATGTAGTTGACCATGGTTCAAGTCCCATACCCAGTGGCTTAAACTCACGCCGGGCGCGTGTGTGTGTGTGCCCAAGATCCCAAGAGTAGAACGGAGGAGAAGGGATTGCAGTGTGGTCATCTGCCCTGGGGGGTGATTTCTCGCTTTCTGTCTCTCTGTCTCTCTCTGTCTTTCTGGCCAGTGTACACACCCTGTAGCAAAAACCTCTCCCCCGCAAAAAAAGAAAAGAAATATATATAAAAGCCTCAATAAGCACTCTCTAGGACTAAATGTTTCTTTGAATAAACCAAGCCCAGATTATGATGTAAAAATAATTGTAGGATAATCTTGTCATTCTTTTTTTCTTTTTAATTTCACTTATTGTTAATTATTAGCAATATCTGATCTAACATGAAAGGGAAATAAGGAAGGGGAGGTCTTTTCTGCAGCAGTTGGACGACACCCCTGCCTTGTATAGGATACTCTGGCAGATTGTGGGAATGTTTAATTGTTCTAGATTGTTTTGTCTTTTTTTGGAAAAAAAAAAAAAAAAACAAAAAAAATTTGAGAAGTTGACTTTTTCTCTTTCCATCTGAAACATGTTTTCCCCCTCATGCCTAACTTAATTAGGAGCCTCCTCTGTATTTTCATATTTCGTCTGATACAGCCGCTATTCCTCCCTCTCATGTCGCTGAGAACTCTCAGCTGCTTCACCTACCGTCCATGGTGCTTGTCACCAGAGAGGGACGTAGGAAGCCTGTGGTCCTTGCTCCCAGCTGAGTGGCCCTACACCTGCCGGGGGACCGCAGGCTTGTTCCCGTTCTCTTGGCCGTCTCCGGTTCTGTGCCTGGCTGCCGTGTCTCCTGGACTGCTGCAGAGTCCTCCTTGGGTTCTCGTTTTGTTTCGTCTTTTTCCTTAATTTGCCAGAGGGAAATGAAAAAGTCCCTTATATTACTAGGAGTAGTAATAGAACAAAAGCGGGTTAAGCAATTATAGGGAATTTGTGTGGATGCTCCAGTGTGGCTGGGGTGGGCTCCGGGATATGCCAGTAGTGAGCTGTTCGGATTCGAACCCGGATGTCCAGCAGTTGTCGGTGAGTGCAGGGGAAGGACAGACATGGAAGGTTTCTGGTGGTGAGTGGTTGCTGAGCAAGACTGCATTGCCGAGGGGGCGAGTACTGAGGGGGTGAAGGCCAAACGGGGAAGCCCGTCCTTGAAGGTGAGCAGGAAGTTGAATGTAGAAGAGAACAGAGAGGACAAAAACCAGAAGAGTTGAGGGTAAAAGGCTGAGGGAGTGGAGTCTGGAAGAGGAAGACATTGATTAATATATGTATATATGTGTAGGTGTATATAGCTATAAACCACACTAACCTATCTGCACACACACACACACACACACACACACGCACACACACACACAGTGAATGTATTTGTGTGCTCGCCAGAGAGAGAAAGTGAGAGGGGAAGTGAGAAATCACCCCCAGGGGCATGGCTGTGCCAGTCCCTTTTCTCCATTCTCCTCTCAGGTTCTTGTGCACGCTGCACATAATGCCCAGAGTGAGTTTTAGGCCACAGGGTCCAGAACTTGAATTGTGGAGTGTGCTGTGTGGGATCCAGTGCCTTGACCTCCATGCCACCTGCTGGCCCAAATGGGTATTTATTTTTATAAATATTTATTCTGGATTATCCCTTGACTTTTAAATAGTAGAATATGGATTTGGACTGTACCATCTGGTTTTCCTCATTCCGCCGATCTCTCACTTTTCGTACCTGGCCTGCTTACCACTCAGAATGTGTAGGTCCGTGTGTGGAGCTGGGACTACAGGCACGTGCCATCACGCCCTGCTGTTTTTAATTTGTATTTTTAAAGATGACTTTTTTTTTCTTTGAGTGGGCAGGAATCAAACCCTAGCTTCCCATGTGGCCTTAGCCTGCCACACAATGGCCAGTATCCATGGCATGGGTAGGCCAACTTTCAGAATTTTTATTCTTTTTTTTTTTTTCTAAAGGGTTATTTAGTTATCATTATTATCATTCTTCAATTTGCTACAGGGCGTGTTTACTCACCAGAGGGAGACAGAGAGGCAGAGGGAGTGAGAAAGCAAGCCACCAGGTCTGGGACTTGAACTGTGCTTGGCCATGTGGGAGTCCAATACCTTAACCTCCATGCCACCTGCTGGCCCCTAATTTTGACTCTTTTATTTATTAAATTTCATGAACTGAAATAAAACTACACTAATTTATAATATCTGATGGAGTAGAAGGGAAGGCCCATCTAAACTAGAATATGATCTTAAATAGTGTTTGTCGAAGGATGTTATATTACTACTTGCGTATACTCTGTACATTAAAGACTTGATCCACAATATATATTGAGTCATGGGGAAAGTCATGATTCATTTTCAGATAGGAAAATGTCTTATGATTTTCCTGACAACCTAGTATTACTTAGTATTGATCCTTAAGGAATTTGCAATGACCTGAGTTGTTTTGCATGTCAATAGATGCTCTAAGTGCTGGGGGCTACTTTGAAAGAGTTCTTACTATTAATATATAGTTTAACTAGTACGCTTTAGTATCTTGATTATACAATTTAGAAAACTTTTTTTTCTCCTGAGATAGGGTAAAGGTAAGTTTAGCTTGGCTGTAACCTTACTACATTATGGGTAGGTAGAGTTACTAGGATTCTCTTTTTAATTTTGCTATAAGGTACATGCACTCACCAGAGAGAGAGAGAAGGAAAGTGAGAAAGCACTCCCCGGAGAGGATGGCCACACCATAATCTCTTTTCTTCCCTTTTTCCCTTGGGACTTTGGGCATGCATGCACGCTTGCCCAGTGTGTTTCAAGCCATTGGGTCCAGGACTCGAGCCGTGCTGTCAGTCATGTGGATGCCAGCTGTCATAACTACCATGCCAACGACTGGCTCAGGGATTCTTTTTTCTAAAGAAAACACAACTTTTTTCTCCCTCCATGTGAGTATTTGCGTGATTTATATCTATTACACATACATACTGATATGTGCATACATATGTATTGCAATCTCTCAGTAAACTACTAATTTGTGGACAGTTTGGGCAAATACTCTTTGGATCCGAGCTAGACTAAGCTTTTTAATGGTAGTAATCATGCACTTAGGCATCCGTCTTGCTCCCAGAACAAAGGCCTTTCCTAGCTACCTGCCTCGGTGGTTTGCAGCCCTCCCCTTGGAGAAAGCTGCTGTCCCTTTCTGTTGGGGTTGCTAGTGGAAGAGAGGTGCGCATGTGCGAAGGCAGACTGACAGGTTGAGCTGTGCATGGTCTACCTACTTGTGAGTGGGATTGCTATTCCACGCCCGGTACTGATTCTCAGGCCTGCCTAGTTGGTACCTCAGTAGTTGAAAGCCAGGGCTTTGGAGTCAGCCTGGATTTGAACCTCAGTTCTACCATTTTCAAGCTATGGGATCTATATTGGGCAAATAAGATAATCTCTCCAAGGCTGGGTTTCCTCATCTGGAAAATGAGTCATAATGCTAGCCTCACTAGGGTGTACGTGGTTTGGTGGTGGCAAACAGATTCATTTCCTTCTAATGCATAGATTAGTTTAGTTTATAATCAGTTTTTTCTGAAAAAAGGCATTTTTGACTAAGAGTGTATACTGTCCGCCTCTGCACTTTGTCGCTAGGTTGCAGGTTCTTGGTCCTTGTCTTACTTGTTCACATAATTGGCTTATAGTACTTAATACTGGGGAAAGTTCTTAAAGTTTACGCATTTCCTTGGACATTCAGGCAGACAGACAGGCAAACCCACAGGGTCCTGAGACCAATCCACCCCCAAGAGTGGGGAGAATCTGGAGCCATCGTATTACGGGTCCCACATCACTGAGCGTTACACTACTGCTGCACCGTCATCTGGCCCAGGAATTATTAATCGAATAAATAGATGATCCATTCATTCCTTTGAGCCCTCTGTGGTATTGGGTTTCTGATCATCATCACGTATACCTATTTTTTAAAATAATTATTTTATTTAACTTTATTTCATTTTATTTTATTTTAATTTGACCAGAGAGGGACAGAGTGAGAGAAAGAGGGAAAGTGAGAAATCAAGCCTCCAGGTCCAGGATCGAAACACAGTCAAGCATGTGGGGGTCCAGCACCCTCAACCACCGCGCCATCTGCTGGCCCCACGTATTCCTCTTCTGTGCTGGGAGAAACTTACTAGATTTAAGATGTGCTGTGAGAAAGTTACACAAGAGCCAGCCAGTGGTGTGGAGGTTAAGGCACTGGATCCTACATAGTCCCCATAGCCAAGTCTGCAGTTTGAGGCCCAGGCATGGCAGTTTGAAAATCATGCCAGGCGCATGTGCATGCATTTCTCAAATCCTGAGAGAAGGAAGGATTGTGGCGTGGCCATTCCCTCTGGGGGTGATTTCTCACACCCACCTATCCTCCTGGTGAGTGCATGTATGTGCCCTATAGTGAAACTTTAGGATAGTGTGTCTCATGTATTTCCAGTGGCAGGATGGATCATTGATCTGGTTTGGCTAGACATATGTTCCTTAACTTCCTCAGAATTGCTGTTTGATTTCCTAAAATCCAATTTTTCTAGGAAGGTTAAAACTTTTGTCCTTACCTAACAGAGGTAAATTTTTTTTCTTTTTAAGTTGTAAATATTTATTCTGTTAGAGACAAAAGGTGAAACAGAAATACAGCATCCCCGCCAGGGTCCCCAGCTTCAGCCAGCCTGGATCACGGGCACAAACATGCTCCATGTCCTCAGGGAGGTCTCCAGACTTGAACTAGCAACCTTCCCATGTGCGTCTGCTTTGCAGAGTATATCCTTTTACCACTGTGCTACCATCTAGCCCCTGAGTTTTTTCTAGGTATACATTAGCAGGAGCTAGTTAATCCGGTTTCTCCTTTAATTGGTCAAAAGCTTTGGACTGCTATGGCTTTTGAACAACTTTTTCCAAAAGAATTCTATTATCTGATGATTTTGGAACTCTATATTTTATTTTATTTTGTCTATTGTCTTTTGCTTACAGTGGATTGTTTCCTCCTATTGTTTGTGATTTGGGTTTGTGAGTAGCTGCCCTCCCTCCCATAAAAGAACTTTATCTTTGGGACAAAGTCTTTTATAGTTTTGATTGAAGATGTATCCTTTGTTGGTAATTTCTTGACTAGAGGTTCCAGGATCACTCAGGTCTGTGGAAATAAAAATTAAGCTTCAAACCTGCATGTGGTACAAGCCCATCATTAAAAACTTTCAGAGTAGACTTTTTTCTTCCTCCTACCGAGAGCCTTGGCAGATACCAATACAAGTGCTTAGCGCCTTACTTTGGTGGGCAGATTCTTTGTAATCTGTTCTTTTCCTATAAGGGTATCCTTTTGAAGATTTTGGCTTTATGCAGAAATAAATGTTCTACTCCCAACTTTATATGAATTGTGAAGTTGCAGACACATAATTTATTAACTAGTTTAAGCAGGAGAGGTTTGCCATAAGCATTAAGAGCCTACAAAATTGCTGGAAGGGTTGAAGAGATAGATATTAGGGTCATTCATTCAATCAACAAATAATCGTTGCGGACCTACCGTGTGCTGGGCACTGTTTTGTGCTCTTGGGGAACACATTAATGAACAGAACAGACAAAAACTTTGGTCCTTGTAGAGCTTACATTTTAGCAGGGTTTTGTCTGTAAGACGAGTTCTCAAAGCCTCAGCACAGAACTGGGCTGAGGAAAGAGCTATCCCGTTGGGGGTTTAAAGGTAGCCAGGAGCCACACGACCATTGCTGTGGATAGCAGCCACATGATCAGGAAACTTCTGCTAATGTTATCAGCTCCCAAATCATGCCTTTCGTTTTGATCTACACTAAGGTCTATCCTCTGCCTCTTGAAGCTCCTGAAACATGAGCTGCAGAAAATCAAATGCCTTGACTGCCCCTTTGCTGAAGTAACTGAGCAGCAGAGAGCTGGTCTGACTGCTGTCCTCCCCAGATGGATGGCAGTATGTGTGATGGGTAGAACCGCATCCGCAGTGCCAGCTGCAGCAGGCTCTGGGAAATGAGCTGTTAGCTCTCCGGCCTCTCCAGTACAGAGCAGACAGCCCCAGAGGAAAGAG